>NC_089846.1:111795665-112045665 GCF_035609145.1 Eleutherodactylus coqui | reverse complement strand
TATTAACACAAGTTTTCTCAACAAGGTCAAACAGGTTAAGTGCAGTGATCATTTAACCTGTTTGACCTTGAACATTATGAATCTTTATTGCTTTCAATGTAATGCACAAGTTAAACTATTTACTGTACCTGGAAATCCTGAGGCACCTGCATCTCCCTTAGGGCCTGAAACACCTGGTAATCCAGGCAGTCCAGGGCTTCCGGCATCACCTTTACTGCCTGAGGTACCTGGAAAGCCTGCTGGTCCTGGTTCTCCCTATAGAAAATACAATAAATTAACATCATTTACATCAACTGTGTGAAGTCCCTTTTGTCCTCTTCCCGAGGAGCCACTTTATTGTTAACTTTATTCAAAGTGCAAAGCAGAACAAAGAAAGATGTAGGGCCCAATCATTGGAGACAACACATTAAAAGTAGCAAATCATTACAAAAGCTTAGTGCTGACGAATGAATACATAATGTGATGCGTGCAAACATTAATTACATTTGATAAGAGTAAGAAGTGCAGATACAATGACTAAATATGGCCTTCAGGAAACGCTATACCTCCCCCCTTCTTTTTCAAGGGCAGTTCAGTCCGACTTAGGCCGCCAGCGCAGGGGCGGATTTGCATTGAGAAATTCGGAGTGGGCGTCAGCCTCTGGATTTCACAGCAAATACACCCCATAGCGTGTTATGGCAACACGTGATTTCATGTCCACGAGCGGAAATAGATTGCGATTTTCCGCCAACCGAGAAGAAATAGCAGCATGCTGCGATTTTGTGTGCGCTCCGCACAGATGGCTTCCACTGAATTCAATAAAAGCCGTCCGTCCCGCGGCCATTCCGCAATCATCATTGTACAATGGTCGCGGGATCTGCGTTCTTGCCTAGCGACTGTGCGGCATCATCTGTACTACACATGTGCGCCGGCCGGCACATCCACAGCACAGGAAAGAAGACACCTGACAGGTACGCAGGGGTCACCACCGGGCACCGAGTTGAACTCCGCTGAGGGATCCCGCATGCAGGGTCCG
Source organism: Eleutherodactylus coqui (assembly GCF_035609145.1). Taxonomy (NCBI): domain Eukaryota; kingdom Metazoa; phylum Chordata; class Amphibia; order Anura; family Eleutherodactylidae; genus Eleutherodactylus; species Eleutherodactylus coqui. The sequence goes on along the minus strand of NC_089846.1, from coordinate 112,044,650 downwards.
ACCCGGCCGTGTGCAGGCGGCCTTACTCCACTCCACCAGCTTTGGACTATATTGTATTAACCTCTGAATAACAAATGTAACACAGATCATCTTAATACTTCTACTTCTTTAAATATATATTTTATAGACCAGGTACTTAAACGTATCTCTGATGTGGCACTTCTATCTCGATGAGGGGGTAATGAGTAAATATGCAGTATGGAAAAATTCATACCTTAGGGCCAGGCAAGCCAGGTTGCCCATGGCCTGAAAATGCTGGATCACCTTTTTCACCTTTCAGTCCACTAAATCCTGGAGATCCTGGTGGCCCAGAGCGCCCAGGCGGCCCAGATGTACCCCTTTCACCATTTGGTCCTATGAGAGTTAAGATAAATAACACAGCTTTTAACTTTTAACCCAGCAGTTTAGGACGAGCTCTGTTCATTCTTTAGGAAAAGGACATTACAGTTTGAGATGAACACAGCTTGTTCTACTTTAAACAACTGTAGCTCTATCAGAGATACCAACATACTTTTGAAGTCATTTTAAAGCCAGGAATCTTAGTACAAAAAGCATGTTGATAGCACTTACAGAACCGGAGCTACAGCTGTTTGAAGTGGGATCGGGAATACTAAATGCACAGCTGTAACTTTTCAGTCACTGTTTGCGGAGAGGAAGGCGGAAGGGGGGCAAGCCAACAGCAGAGAAGATCTGTGATTCTCTTGTATATCTGGCAATGTTAATGTTAATGGCAATTCCTAACATACCGTATAAGGTTCTCACTGACACACCAGCAGACAAAGATGATGGCGGTGTAATTTTTTAAAATATTAATTCAATTAGTTAAATATCTGCAATTTACACGAATTGGCATAATCTCAATAAGAATAGTCCTACAAACTAAGCATCGCCTTCCTCTTGAATGGATTTAGAAGTATAGTACATAATTAGGCAGTGATAATGATGCACTCCTATCAGTTACTGATAATAATCACACAGCTCTGGTCACATGGTTATAATAGAGGAGATCACAGCTCATACTCCTGACTGTTGACTTATGATCTGAAGCTTAGAGGAGATAATTGACCCACCCCCTTCCTAAGAAAGAAATGGGATAGCTGTGCTGATGCATCATGGGATAGATGTGAAAGTGAAACCAAAATCTTTCAATATCAAGATGGTGGCTGATAAGGGGGCTGCACTGCAGGGAAGTGGATGGAATACAAAGAGGAGACCTCCAAAGTGTGATAGGCAATCAGTTGAGGGGTTCGGAGATTGAAAAATGTGTTTTCACCGGAGTTGCCCTTTAGTTTTACGTACGGACACAAACTTACAGCTGTATCGCAGAATCTGAAATTGCTCTTAGACATGGATGAAATATGCATCTATATCTAAATACAAGATTAGGGCCCATTAAAAAAACACCATAAATGTTTTTCTCATATAAAAAGTCAATTTCACTATGCAATTCATTAAAATAGCCCATAACACAGCAAAACTAATGTCCTGTGCAGAAGAAAATCTCCAACGTATGCACTTGTTTAATTGATAGTTGGGCTTGTATGGTTCTGAAATTGCAGTTTATGTGACCTCAGGAATAATTCTTCGCACATGGAGGATCACATCGGCATACTTTGTCTTTAAGTGAGCACTATTTATCATACTTTCTAGAAGTTTCCATGAAGTGGTAAAGATTGTAATACACTGTCCAACAATCTATTGTCTCTTCCAGATTTAGGGCCCTTATCTACTGAACAATTATCGTTCGGAGTCTCACTGGATCGAGAGAATCTGAACAATAATCTGAATGGAGGTGGGCAGTCTCTAACCGCTCCACCTCCATTTACTGAGAAGAAAATGCAAGAACCCAACAGTTGTCCTGTGTAAGAGGATGCTATAAAAACCAAGTGTTTCACTAAAGTAGCATAACACATACCTGGAAGTCCCATCTCTCCCATATTCCCTTTTGGGCCTTGAGCACCAGGTATCCCAGGCTGTCCAGGAAATCCAGCATCTCCTTTAGGTCCTAGATATACCAGTAGAAAGTACAGAAATGACCTTGTAACACAAGTAAAGTTGCCTAAACTTTGGGTGTATATGCAGAGTAAATAAATGTTGTTCTAGACGTAATCCATTACAAAGTCATGGATTCTCTAACAAGACTAAATATTTTTCTTCCCAGTAGTTTACACATTAGTCGGCTAAACAAATATCTTCAATTCAGGTTATGCCTCATGGATTACAATACTTTGTCCTCCATACCCACAGTAGTAAGTATGTTCAAATTTCCCTTTTCCTCTTACCTGGAAGTCCTGGGGATCCTGGAAATCCACTTTGGCCCGGTGATCCAGGAGAACCAGGCAACCCAATGAAGCCTTTCTCTCCATTTAAGCCAGGTGGACCTAAAGTGAGATCATAAAAATTGTATACAATTATAAGACTTGCTCTTTTCCAAATGTCTAAAGTTCTGTTAATTTCTGTTTAGGCTTTTTTAGACTTAAAAAAAACAAAAAAAAACAAAAACACATCAATTCTAAGTTTATTGTTAACTGTAGATTAAAAAAGAAGCAAGAAAAGACAGAACCAAAGCTGAATCCAAGTGTAAAGACTTGTGCAATTAGTAGTGTTGATGCTTTGTCACCTGTCAGGAAAATTCAAGAATGTGAATGAAGCCAAGTGTTCTACAAATGTATCATTTCGTGTTTCCTTATCATCCTGAAGAAATTACTTAAAATAAACTTTATGGAATGAATGTATAGAAACAAGGGTAAAAGACGAAGTTCCATGGCAAAGCAACATTTCACATATACGACAAATGCTATTGTGTGATGTCTAATTTAAAGGAAGTCCTTAAATTACATTACATGCAGTCTCAGTGACCACAGTGTCTCTCATTTTACCGACCTCGGAAAAATGAAATGGAAGGCTGAGTCAACCTTGAGTCGGCTACCTGGATCATACGGAGATTGTACCTACAACCTTCAGGTCATGAGCGAGTGCTTAGGACTGCATTTCTGCTGTCTTAGCACACTGCGCCACATGAGGCTCAGTTTTTACTAATGCCTATACTGAATGACGAAGATAAGCGAACATTCAGAGGCGTAACTTGAAGCTCCCGGGCCCCGATGCAAAACCTGTAACAGGGCCCCCAACTATAATGCTTTACTCATAGTACTGGGTTCCCTATATGGAGAAGAGAGGCCTTATGGGCCCCCTAAGGCTCCTGGGCCCGGGTGCAACGGCATCCCCTGCATCCTCTATAGTTACGCCCCTGGGCTCATTCATATCTGTGTTGGAGGACCCATTAAGAGCCTCCATTGTAGATTCTGTGGAAAGTACTGGAAAAAACAGTGAAGCGCTAATTTTTCCAATTATATGCCAGACCCCACAATGACAACCTGATGGACTCCACTGTAGTCAATAAAGTCCATTAGGCGCTGCTTGTGTCTGTTTCTAAAATGAAGCCCGAAGTGGTAGAAAAATACTGTGTTACTTAGGAGAACAATGTGCTACTAATTACATAGTGTTCATAGTATAAAGTAATCCAGAGAAAAGAATAGTGTAAGATTACTTTCACAAAAATCACACTCCTCTATGAGACAGGATATCAATTTCTGTTAATACATTTCTATACTGTATATTGAAACCTTGTTGGGATGTCTGTCACCCTTTCACGCTTACCTTCCTGTCCAGCTTCTCCTTTGTTTCCTTTGCTTCCTAGACCACCTCCATTGATACCTCCTGGTGGACCCATAAGACCACGTTCTCCTTTGTCACCCCTTAGTCCAGGATTACCATTAATACCAGGCTGACCAGGAAAACCATCAAGACCTAGAACATAATTACATATTAAGAAATAGAATGATGTAAAAATTCATGCACTAATCTACTAAAAGGAAGTTACCCGTCTCTCATTCCACTAATGTTGGAGAAACATACTTTACTGACTAATAGATTGCCTGAAGGGCTAAGAGGAATGCCATTCAGGTGTGGTTCAAGACATAGAATTTCAATTTCTGCAACATGTATAGTACTGTCAGGAGTACTGAATCTTCGATTTCTGCTGCCAATTTTGTAGCTTGATAGTTTGCTAAGGATGTACAACAGTTTTTGTTTAACCTCCTATGTATAGGACCCTCACAGAAGGCAGAAACATACTATAATATATGGTGTCTACACGAAGTCAAAATACTGAAAACATGACATCCTTTCAGGATGAAATATTTAACTAGTACCGAAAATGGAGGCTTCCAAGATGGTGAAGAAACGGGATGACATATACCACAGATACACCTATTGGTGGAATGTGTAATGATGACCATGAGACCAATCCATGATCAAGAAGCATTTCATAGACATGTAGTATAGCCATATAGATGAAATAAGATCCTTCCACCTAATGCTGATCAAATTGGATATGAAAAGTCTACCAACGGATCAAAAACCACAGATATGACTGCCTAAATTGAGTTAAAACCGAAAAGAAAAAATGTATGGTCATTAAGTGTTTCCCAATCATTTTTGACTCACGGCAGTTAGGTGTTGCTCAACCCTGAAAAGAAAAAAAATCTCTCCCCTCCCTTTCCTGCAGCACGTCTAGAAGCTTCTGATGGCACACCAGTGTGCCGCGGCACCGGGTGGAGAATCACTCCACTAATCAATAAGAACATTAAAACCACCTGCCTAGTATTATGTAGGTTCTTGTGTCACCAGAACAAGCAGCTCTGACCCATCAAGGCATGGACTCCTGTGTAACTAAAATGTTAGCAGCCGGCCCTGTAAGTCCTATGTCCTTGAATAGGCGGCACATGAATGAACTTTGGGCACCCATATTGCCTGTTCACCGATTGGCCATCCTTGGTCCTTGGCCATTTTTGTTTAGTAATAACCACCAACAATATCCTAAAAGATCACAAGACCACTTTGTTGTGCATATGTTACCTTTGGAGCCAGGAAAACCAGGACTGCCAGGATTACCAGGAAGTCCAGATGGTCCGGGTGGTCCCATAACTCCCATATCACCTTTTCCACCTAAAGACAACATCAAAATAATAATAATTGATAATGATTGCGGATGATGATGAAAACTTTCTACTCTCAAATAGAACTAATCGGATCTGGCATTACATTTGAACAGAACGAGAACATTGTTCTCCTTCTTTACAAGTCACTCATCAGACTACACATGGGATATTGTGTACAGCTTTGAACACCGACACTCAAGAAGAACATATCAGAGCTTGAGTGGATTCAAAGATGAGCAACTAATGTATTAAATTGAATGAGAGGACTACAATACCCAGAGAGTTTATCAAAGTTTTGATTATTTCGTTTAGAAAAAAAACGGCGGAGTGGCGACCTAATAGGGGGTTCTTTACTGTAAGAGCAGTGAGACTATGGAACTCTCTACCTGAGGATGTGGTGATGGCGAACTCACTAAAAGAGTACAAGAGGGGCCTTGATGCCTTTCTTGAGTGTTACAATATTACATGTTATAGTCACTGATTACTTTAGAAGGGTCGGTGATAAAGGGATTATTTCGATTGTTAGACTTGAACTTGGGAAGGAATTTTTTCCCAAAAAATTTATTAAAAATTGGCTTCTACCTCATTGGGTTGTTTTAATTCCTCTGGATCAAAATGGCAGGAAAATAGACTGAGCTAGATGGACAGATGCCTTTTTCAGCCATAAGCCTTCTGTCCACAGGCGATTCTGCATTGTGTTATCCGCGGCGATAATCCGCACACGGATAACGCAATGAATGCTTTCTATGGGACAACCATGGAAAGCGCAGCCTGATGTACACGAGCGGAAATCCTCCACGATTTTCCGCTCGTGTATAAAAATCGTGGCATGCCACGATTTTCCACAATGAACCTATCATAATGATAGGTTCACCGCGGAAAATCGCAGTGAGCTTAATGTTCTCCCGCGGCGTTAAAACGCAATGCCTGTGGACAGACGGCCTTATATACTATGTTATTGCGTTAAGTGCTTGACCAGTATTTTGTGGTATGTATATAAACATTTCAGATGCGTTTAGCAATCAGATGTATACATGTAGCATAAATATGGGAACGGAAGAGGTTTAAGGTCTCCTTGAGTTATATCTGATTGCATTGGCTTCAGCAACATTATTAACCAGATTTGAGATGTTCGAACCACGTAGCCAGTGGATATTTCAGTCACACATGGGCTTTGATATAAATCGCTGGTGGAGTTCAATTGTTGGGATCCCCACAATCATGAGAACAAGCAAGTCCTGTTCTATAGTTTCAGTGGAGAAGTGGATAGTTCCTACCTACTGAAGTCAAGAAAGGCAATTGATTCCCAGATCTGAGCTCAAGAAAAGTGGATATTCCCCATTAGAGATGAGCGAGTATACTCGCTGAGGCACATTACTCGAGCGAGTAGTGCCTTAGCCGAGTATCTCCCCGATCGTCTCTAAAGATTCGGGGGCTGGCGGCGGGGGAGAGCGGGGAGGAACGGAGGGAAGATCTCTCTCTCCCTCTCTCCTCCCCGCCACAACTCACCTGTCACCCGCGCCGCCCCCCGAATCTTTAGAGATGAGCGGGGAGATACTCGGCTAAGGCACTACTCGCTCGAGTAATGTGCCTTAGCGAGTATACTCGCTCATCTCTATTCCCCATTAAGGTTAACCCCTTTAAGTTTCGAAGACTGCCACCATGATCCCAGAATTATTCCTGCTTCATATATTAGTCAAAACAGGATAATCTATACTAGGGGAGAAAAGTGGAAACTCAATATTTTTTACGGCATACTAGTAAGGATTAGAGATGAGCGAGCGTACTCGGAAAAGCACTACTCGCTCGAGTAATTTGCTTTATCCGAGTATCGCTGTGCTCGTCCCTGAAGATTCGGGTGCCGGCACGGAGCGGGGAGCTGCAGGGGAGAGCGGGGAGGAACGGAGGGGAGATCTTTCTCTCCCTCTCTCCCGCCCGCTCTCCCCTGCTCCCCGCTGCGACTCACCTGTCAGCCGCAGCGGCACCCGAATCTTCAGACCCGAGCATAGCGATACTCGGATAAAGCAAATTACTTGAGCGAGTAGTGCTTATCCGAGTACGCTCGCTCATCTCTAGTAAGGATGTATGAAGAGTCTACGTTATTCTAATGTATTGCTACTATAATCAATAATAACAAATTAACAGTTAACTTAAAATATGAAGAGGAAAGATTATTTAACAAATGTATAAGTATATATATAATACGTTTACCTTTAATGCCTGGTACTCCATCACGGCCAGGGAACCCAGGTGGCCCTGGGGGACCTGTAAATCCTTGTTCTCCAGGAAAACCAGGATTACCACGTTCTCCAGGTGGGCCGGGAATGTCTAATCCTGGAGGACCAGGATCACCCTTGTCACCAGGTATCCCCCCTAACCCTGTATTGTAATAAAATATGTTAGGTGTTGCAAATTTGCAAAAGGCAATGCCACTTCAAGTAAGTCATCAATTATTGCAAAAAATTACTTTTACTGAATATTGTCATTGTGATAGTACAGCGGCAATAGCATATAGAGAAATATGTACGTAACACATAACAGCTACTAAGGTTATTCCAGTATAGGAGATTTCTATTGTATCTGCATCAGCGCAAATTAAAACAAAAAACAATGTTTACTTTCAATGTATATGTTCTTAAAGCCCAATTCTACATAAATTATCAAAAATGTAACAAATCTTAATATTCAATCCCCATCCCTACTTTCCATCATGGCCTATACTCAATCGGTCAATGAAGTGGAGGAATGGTGTGCTATTAAGCCGCCCGGAAGCAGGAGGCGCAGGTGGATCTCCGTGGTCAGCCTAATCTAATAGATAGGCTGACCGCGGAGAATCGGGGCAATTCGCAGCATGCTGCGAATTGCCAGCTGTGAGCGGAGAATCGCAATGATTTTCTGCCTGTGGACACGGGGTCGGCGCTTTCCATAGCAATGCTATGGAAAGCTTCAGACGGCGTGATTCGCCGGCCGTTTACTTAAGTCACTTATCTCTGAGTTACCATAATAGTCATGTTAGTTAATAGAGATGAGCGAACACGTTCGGCTCCGCCCCTTTTTCGCCCGAACACCGAACTTTGCGAACACTTCAGTGTTCGGGCGAAAAAGTTCGGGGGCCGCCGTGGCAGCGCGGGGGGGTACGGCGGGGAGTGGGGGGGAGAGGGAGAGAGAGAGGGCTCCCCCCTGTTCCCCGCTACTGCCGCCCGCGCCGCCGCGCATCTCCCCGCCCCCCGGCGGCACCCGGACACTTACGCGCGAACACTGCAGTGTTCGGCAAAGCCGGTGTCCGGGTGCGGATGTGTCCGTAACGGACACGTTCGCTCATCCCTATTAGTTAAGAAATGAGACTCTTCACAAAGGTTTCCTGGCCGAATTACTGCTTTATCTCATATGTAGGGAGTCGGGAAGGAATTTTTTCCCCAAAAGGGCTAATTGGCTTCTTCTCTTGGGGTTTTTTGCCTTCCTCTGGATCAACAACACAGGAGGATAGACAGGCTGGACTAGATGGACATTCTCTTCATTCGGCCTTACGAACTATGCTACTATGTAATGGCATGGATTATGACCATTTTTGTTGCAGTTTTGATGCAGATTTTCCATAGCACCATTTTCCTCTATGTGTGAACGTACCCAAACTGAGGCTTCTTTCTGTCAGGTTCTATAGAAATCTGACCGAAAAAATTACAGCATGCTCCATTGGATGCCTTATGTATGGATGTTTTTGGAAAGAACTCTGTACATATGGTACCCGACAGAGGACTGTACTGCACAACATAGCGTCCCGTATGGCTCCATAGCACTGAGCCAAATGGGACGTTGTGTATTCTACAGCCTCTGTGCCATGTGCATGCGGCTGTAGTCCATTTTATCATAATATTGCCAGCAGCCACAGAAATAGATGCAGCTCTACATTGAGAAGACCCAGAAAATTTTAGTTTCCAGGATCCTATCGATGTGTCATTGTTAATGAGGTTAGATGCCATTTACATTATATAATAATGTAGTAATGGGCTTTAAGAAAATATTAATGTGATGAACATGACATTATGTTACTATCTGCCAATATACATGTAATGCCATGTGTAACTTATATATCATGTCACTGGCATGTTATTCATAAAACTTCAATCCAGTGTCTTTTCCAAATGAAGTACGGACACTCCATGCTCATCATAGCTACCTTCAATATGTCTGCTAAGAGTCACTTAAACTATGCACCAGGGAGACTGTGTTACATTAGCACATAACACTAACATAACGTCAACACAAAATAAGTGAAATCTTTCTAATTCCTAGGATTTTTGCACAGATTGCTAATAAAATGTGGTCTATTATCCAAGTCACATTTATAGACAAACCTAATCTAAACTAATAGCAGTTGTACTATTCATGGTTTTTTTTAACACACTGATTAACCCTTGTATGGCGTCACTTTCTAAGTGCAAGACTGCAATGAACAAGGCTGGGAAATAAAGTAAGTGAATCTCTATGCTAATGATTTCTTCAAGAGTTAATTGGCAAAACGTGTTTTAATTAGGCAAATGAAATTGGAAGTATGAGTTTTAAGGTGCTTTGCCTTTTAAATAAAGGCACACATACCCTGGTTACTGACAAATCAGGTTTTTTTTTCCAATAAGGGTGCAGAATGCTTCAATGCAAACAACTCACAAGACCTCATAAGTCATGTTATAGAGATGCATGAAACTGGAAAAAGCTACATAGCATTGTTAAAGACCTGAGGCACATTAATTCACGACTAGACAAATTATCTCCAAATAGAGAAGGTTCATCGCTGATACAAATCTTTCTAGGAGCAAGTGTCCTACAAGTGTTCAACAACACAATGGGCAATCCTAAAAGGGGTGAGAAATGGCTAAAGACTAATTGAAAATGCCCTATAGAATACTCTACAAACTGTAAGAAAACGGTTTGCACATCCACTATTAGAAAAACACTAAACGAGATTGGTGATAATGGAAGGGCAGCAAGAAGGAAGCCACAGCTGTCCAAGAAAAGCAATGTGGCTTGTCTAAAATTTGCTGACGTCCACCCTTATGTTCCATGATGCTTCTGGCAAAATGTTCTATGGACAGATGAGACAAAAGTGAATTTTCATTGCACAAATGCACATAACACTGCGCACTAACACCAAAACCCCATCTGAACTGTGAAGCATGGTGGGGAGAGAAAAATAGTTTAGGGCTACTTTATTGTCTCATGACCTGGATGACGCAGGATCATTGAGGGAAAAGTGAACACTGAGGTGTAGCAAAACATCTTACAGGAGAATGTAAGGGCAGCAGTCAATGACCTCAAGCTTAAGAGATGTTCGGTGATGCAACTAGACAAAGACCTTAAGCGCAGAAATAAATCAACTAAAGAACGGTTTAAAAAAAAGGAGTTTGGTTTTTTTTAATGTCCGAGTCCTGACCTTAAGCCTATAGAAACGTTATGACATGAACTGAAGAGTTCTGTGCATGCAAGGCATCCCAGAAATATTATTGAGCCAAAACCCATTTGTAGGGAGGAAGGGTCCAAAATTCCTCCTCAACATTGTACAAATCTTCTTTCCAGCTACAGGAAATATTTAATGGAGGTGAACTGATTACTACTAAAAGGGCATCTACACATTATAAAATTCAAGTGTTCACTTACCTTTTCCTCCCTGCACTGTGGATGTTTACTCAATATGCTCAATAAAAGCCATAAACGGTACAACTGTTTGTGCGTTATTAGTTTAGATTGCGTTTGCCTGTAATTGTGACTTAGATAATTAAGTGACCTGCAAACATCCAGGTTATTCCAAGGGTTCACTTACTTTGTCTTGCAATTGTAAATATAAAACTTTTTCTTAAACATTTAAGTCAAACTTTGATGGCATTAGTGCACCCTACCAGTTTATTCACTGACTGAGAAACATCAATTCTTTCCTTGTAAATGGATTATTAGAGAACAGATACAGAATAAGACTGGACCGGAGGAGCAACCACAGTACCTGATGAACCTTGGTCACAAGTCAGCAGGTTTAGGATCATCAGGGGGCATCAAGCAGAAATGAGTTGCAAATAATGTAGTCAGGAAGAAGTTAGGTTAAGACAAAAAAAATGAAGCACACACAGGTTAGAAAAAAGACGAATAGTTAATTAAAGAATGGAAAATTCAAAAAACGGCACAATCTGCGTAAAATACAAAAGACAAACGTCATCCCTGTAGAAACATACTCAAGGAAATATACGCAGGGTTATCATAACTGGTTTAAAGGTTCCATGCATTTCTAATTTATATCTATATATAACATTGCTGCGACTCCACTCACACAAGTATCTGCCTAGAGAAGAGCGAGCACGCTCGGTAAGGTGAGTTACTCGAGCGAACCTCACTTATCTCGAGTAACTGCCTTCTCCTCCGTGCTTGGGGGAGCAACGGGGGGCGGTGGGGGAGAGTGGGAGAGATCTCTCTCTCCCCCCCCCCCAGCTACCCTATCCACTGCCGCCCCCCTGAGCACGCTCACAGGAGAAGGCAGTTACTCGAGATGAGCGAGGCTCGCTCGAGTAACCCACCCTACCGAGTATGCTCGCTCATCTCTAAATTCTGCACCTAAATGCATCTACAAAGAGGTAAGCACATGTAAAGGGAGGTGAACTTACTCAGATGTAATGGGCGCCATCATCAGTCCAAGTGCTTCAGCTCCATGGAAGTATAAAATTCACTAACTCATGTAAATGGCACAGTGAAAAGCTAAGCAACATTGTTGCAGTCCTGTCAGTTGTATGATCAAAAGTAGCAGGCGAAGGACCTGTAAGATGTAGATCGTTGGACACTCCGGCCGGTAACGTACAACTACTGACTCCTGCCAACAGTCCATGGGCTCCAGTGAAGTCTGATATGATGCCTGTACAGGATAATTTCCTAACGCGTTTCAGAGGCTGAAGCCTCCTTCGTCAGCATTAAGCTCCTATAGTATATCCCTGATGAAGACTTCCGCCTCTGTTAGAAAGTAATCCTGTTCAGATATCATATCACACTTACTGTCATTACTGTAGCCCATGAACTGTTATCAGAAGTCAGTGGCTATATGCCGCTGACCGGAGTGTCCCACAGTCTACATCTTACAGGTCCTTTACCGGCTACTCCTAATTATACGACTGACGGGACAGAAGTAGATCACTCAACTTTTCATATTGCTACTGTATCCACATGAGAGTTACTAAACTTTATACTCATGTGAAGCTGAAGCACTTGGACTGATTACAACACCCATGACATCTGAGTAGATTCATCCCCTATATACCTTTTTGTAGTAGTGCTTACGTGTGGATTGGATACTTATGTGAGTGTAGTCTCCGCATTGTTATATATAGGTGGATTGTGATGTTTATCCCTGGTATCATGGTCTAGCGGAGCTCAAACTGCCTGCCTGTTTGGTTGTTTAATCCCCAGCTACATACGTGCATGGTTGCAGGAGCGGCGCGTTTTGAGCACAGACATCTGTGATAAGGTATATGGAGTGTGGTGCTGGTGTGTTCGTTATTTGGTGGCATTTCTCACCCCCCAGCAATTTAGCAGGATCTCTGTTCCTTCTTAGGGAAAAGGACATTACAGTTTTGGATGAACAGAGCTTGTTCATCTATAGCTCTGGTTCTATCAGGGCAACCAACAAATGTTTGGGTTATTTTAAAGCTAGGTAGCTTATTCATAGCTAGCCCTCACAGAATCAGAGTTACAGCTGTTTGAAGTGGAGTCAAAAATACTGAATTACAGCTGTCAGTTTCCAGTGAATGTGTTCAGAGAGATGAAGGGGGACTACCTGCGGCAGAAAATATCTGTGGTTCTTCTGTATATCATCTCCCTGTCCCATAGAGAAGGGGGAAAGGGATTTCTGTTCATATTATCACCTCCTCATCAATCAGAGAGCATATTTGCTCTCTGATTGTCACATAGGGTTTTCTTCCCAGAAAAGGAGTGAAATGAGGAGTTGCTCATCTAAATCAGCCCTCCAAACCATTTAACCCCGCAGATGCTGCAGTCATTGCTGACAGTGGCATCTAATGTTACTAACCAAAAAATACACAGCATTGGTATTGCAACATCCATAACAACCGTACTATAAAAAAAAAACATTTATGGAGCACAAAAAAAAAAATTGTAAAAAAAAAAAACTCTTTCCCTAAAGAAGAATAAAAAATAATTAAAAAACCTTATATATCTCAACATATAAACTACAAAAAAAACAGGCCTGATATGGCTCTTTTGTCTGAAAAATAAAAAAGCTTATATTGTGAACATAATAAAACCTCTATAAACTTAGTATTCTCGTAATCTTAATAACCCGTAGAATAAAGGTACCCTAATATTTATACCACACTGTGTGCCTTAAAAATAAATCACAAAAAACTGTGGTGAAATAGCTTTTTCTTATTGACTCTAGCAAAAAAAAATAATAAAAGGTTCAATACATTGTGTGTACCAAAAACAGGTTCCTGTAAAAACTAAAAGGTGTCATACAATTAAAAAAAAGTATGACAGCTGGAACACAATAGGGAATACGACTTACTGGCCCTAAAGGCTAAAATGAGTTCTGTCCTTAAAGGGGTTAAAAGTACTCAAGGCAACATGAACAAATTCAAAATCTACAATAAAAAAAAGGAAAAAACATTTTTAGTTTTTTTAAAATTTTGAACATGACCGTTGAGGGGGGGTGGTGGTTAAGCATATAAATGAGGTGGGTAATGATAGGATAACTTTAAAATGTATGGCCACATAAGGTTTTTGCAGTTTTAAAGAATGACCTCAACATCCTATGGTTCTGTTTCTATATATATATATATATATATATATATATATATATATATATATATATATATATATATATGTTACGATGAGAACCAGACACCTTAGCTATGCTTCTTTGCATTGGGGAGAAGTGTGTTTGGGATACCAGTTCTTCTCGGCTACTAAGTGGACATCACAAGTAGGTGCGGTATGTAAATGGTATATCATGTCAGAGTCCCCGGAAACATGAGAACATTTACATCTTGTGTAGTTCACTAATGAAGATTACTGGTAATTATAGATGAGCGAATATACTCGCTAAAGGCAATTGCTCGAGCGAGCATTGCCTTTAGCGAGTATCTCCCCCGCTCGAGACTGCAGGTTCGGGTGCCGGCAGCAGGCACGGAGCTGCGGGGGAGAGCGGGGCGGAATGGAGGGGAGATCTCTCTCTCCCTCTCTTACCCTCTCCCCCCTGCTCCCTCCTGCTGACAGCCGCTACTCACCGCTCCCCCGCGCCAGCACCCGAACCTTCTGTCTCGAGCGGGGAGATACTCGCTAAAGGCAATGCTCACTCGAGCAATTGCCTTTAGCGAGTATACTCGCTCATCTCTACTAGTAATCTAAAACAAAGGGTCGTGTTATAGAAAGAGAACCACAGCAGTAACTACGTGTCTGAATGTCTTCCTATTACGCCCTTCTATGACCCTACTATATAAGACCCTAACCTACTGGACTATAAGAATACACAATCACTCGTCTTCTTACTTTTACAACTACACACTTCATCCTCCTCCTAATAACGATCACTACATCATGAATACATGTGATTTACCAAACCTAAAAGGTGATGACATGCACAGAAATAATATTAGTAGGTGGTATAGACAAATAGACATAAACCCTCTAAAAACACGGCCATCTTTTAAATCACAGATCAGTGTATTAACCCATCGATATTTGTGCTTCACCCTCTTTACGGAATTAATGGAAGCATATTTGAGATTTCCTGAAACATATCAGAATATGGTATTCGTGCTTTAAAAGGGGGGTTACCTCGAAACACGTTGCATTTTCCCGACTGCCTTTGTGTCAACGAACCCGTTTGGATTAACACACACGTTATTGGTGTGGATACTACACAGTGGAGGATTGAGGGTCTATTTCCTTCTATAGGAGGTTCTTGTTGTCTTTGGGATCCCCCAGCGCAAGTAAGTTTTATCTGAGCTTCACTGTAATTGTACTAGTGGTCATACGGTCTTCTGAGCGCTGGCTTTTTTCTGGTTTTCCTTGGTATACAGGTGTGCATTCTCAGAAGTGAGCACCAACTTAAAATGTGGTGAACATAAATGATGCGAAGTATAAACTCATAAGAATGTAATAGAATGCCTGTGCTTCATATGTACGTATCACTGTACTACTCAATATATGCATATCACTAATATACTCTACAGCTCTGTACAGAGTATGCAGTCTCAAACTATCTTCTCCACCTTATGCTTCCACATCCTCACGTTCTTGTGGCAATTTCATAAATAAATCTTGTTATTTGTATAGCGCCAACTTATTCCGCAGCACTTTCAGGTAATTTTTATTTATTACCCCTCACCAAGCTGGTTACTCATTTTACCGACCTCGAAAGGATGGAAGGCTGAGTTGACCTTGAGCCAGCTACCTGAACCATTCAGGGGTTTGAACTTGCAACCTTCAGGTCATGAGCGAGAGCTTACACTCTGCGCCACACAAGGCTAAAAAACTGTTTAAGAGTAGCTACACTTTCAGCTAACTTTTAACATGTCATAGGGACATATCAAAAGTATTGATCAGTGGGGGTCCTGCAAATCAGATCCCCGCAAATTGCTAAAAGAGGGGGCTGCAGTGCTTACCCAAGTGCTGAGCCCCATTGGCTGTCTTCGCTGTTTTTTGGCTCCTTCCAGCAGCTGAACACGGTCACATAGAGGTGTATAGCGCTATCTATAGACTTCTATGCGGCCATCTTCAGCTGCCTTAAGGAGCGAAGACAGCCAAGAGAGCACCGCATTCAGGTGAGCGCTGCAGCCCCCTCTTTCTAGCGATCAGCAAGGGTCTCAGCAGCAGGACCCCCACTGATCAATACTTTTGACAGGTCTCTATGAGTATCTTTAGTTGTTTGTTCAAAGCCTCCATCCTGTCAGACTCAGACAGACAGGGGCGTAACTATAGAGAGTGCAGGGGATACGGTTGCACCCGGGCCCAGGAGCCTTAGGGGGCTCATAAGGCCTCTCTTCTCCATATAGGGAGCCCAGTACTATGAATAAAGCATTATAGTTGGGGGCCGAGTTACAGGTTTTGCATTGGGGCCCAGAAGCTTCAAGTCATGCCTCTGTGCAGCATGGTTTAGGTATGGGTACAGGTACAGATACAGATAGAGGGGGGGCCCCAGCTCACGTTTTGCATCAGGGCCCCTGAGCCTTTAGTTACGCCCCTGCAGACAGATAATAGATGGCAGTGCTTTTATAATAAAATGTAAAGCAAAAGAGAGAAAGAAAGAAGTGACATATTAGGCATGCATCCCGCTAAATGATCAGCGTGCGGTTAGTAGCAATCAATCCCAAAGCTTGTATTCGCCCAGCCAGTGAACGCAGCATAGCAGGGTGCATGATGCAAAAATACAGTGTGTTCCGGAAGCACTTTGTGCATTGTAGGACATGCAGCTTATGCACTGGGTGTTGTGGCCGCACATACAGGTGGTGGCAAGGAAATATAAAACAGGTCTTGAAAAGTGCTCGGTTACCAGCAGTGAAGCACAATATATGAACTTTGCTTTCAGTGTTCATTAGTATACATAACAGGTGCAATAAAGCAATGGAATCGCTTATTTGATAACAGGATATACATAGTAGAAATACAATGGAAACTACAGCAAGACTTTTGTTAAAGAGTAACTGTGCCCTCTGTAAACTTTTGACATGTCATGGGAAAGTGTCAAAACTTTTGATTGTCGGTCAGGCCGCTGAGACCCTCCCAATTTGTAGAAAAAAAGCAGAAGTGCTTGTCTGAATGCTATCAATGCTCGCTAGATGAAGAAGGGCTTAGTAGTAAGTCTATGGGTCTATCTTCAGCTAGTGAGCAATGATAACACTTCAGCTGCTTTGTTCTAGCAATCAGTTGAGGTCTCACCACCCAGACCCCCAGCGATCAAGAGTTTTAACATGTCCCTATGACATGTCAAAAGTTTTTTGAAAGCACCCTTACACTTTAAGTCCACTTTAGTGCTGAAAGATGATTCTGCATCGGTTTCTGTAGATTACATCATATTGATGCTACATATAGCTGTCATTAAATAAGCATTTTAAAGGGGCGGTGTCACCTTAGAAGAGCATCTGAGCATATTCTATCTATCTACCTATCTAATATCTATCTATCTATCTAGGAGTTACTTTGCATATTTGTAAGTTTATGTGATCTCACTATTGATTGTAGGGCCAAATAACACATAAGTTAACAGAAATTCAAAATTATCCCCCATTTATGATACCACGTTTTTTTCTTCCAGGACAGAAAGGTTTGACTTTTGAGCATTGGGCCCTTTGCATGACCACTAAATTAGTTTTGTCCATAGAGGGAAGTTCTATACTGTTATTTGCTGCCTACAGCAAAGGGTATAGGACAAACTAGGGCTGGGCCCTCTCTTTAAGGGCCCCATAGAATGAGCTATCTCTGTAGTATATATGTCTTTGGACTTAATTTATGAATGTTCAAAGTAACTGCTTTCTCACAATTCTACTTGTTCCTAAGATAGTTTAGATTGTATATCTTCTTCACCTAATTGCCAGTGTCATCTACCCATTCTATTACTAGGCGACAGCCCCTTTAAATAAAGCTGCTGAAAACAGCTATTAAATGGATCATACGTGATATTCCATTAAATAATAAAGAGAGGTGCATACATTTATCACATTTGATTTTAGCTAAGGTGTATAAATATTTCAATGTACAACAAAACTACAATATAACCGCAAAATGCAAAGTTATATTTAACTTTATAAGATTTGCATGGTATGTATATCAAGGATCGGGAAAGACTGAAAAGCAGTCATCAAATTGTATTTCAAATTTTAGCTGTGATTGAAATACCTTCTCAATTTATACTTAAAAAAGGGTTCGGAGAGATTGCATGCTTTACCTGTAGGGCCGGCTGGTCCAGGAAGTCCTGGAGGGCCAGGAGGACCTTGGCCACCAATACCTGGAAGCCCAGGTGGACCTGATGGGCCAGGAAGTCCGTTCTGACCAGAGTCACCTATGATAAAGATGTACAAGGTCTTTTGAAGAATGATTTATTATATAATTGTGCAGATTTACAGATGTTGCTGTTTGTAACACATTCATTTTCATAATCCCAGTTAAAGGGGTTGTCTCGCGGCAGCAAGTGGGGTTATACACTTCTGTATGGCCATATTAATGCACTTTGTAATGTACATCGTGCATTAAATATGAGCTATACAGAAGTTATTCACTTACCTTTCCTGCGCTGGCGTCCCCGTCTCCATGGCTCCGTCTAACTTCCAGGAGGCTGGAATTGGCACACATGATGGGGCGGAGCTACGCGATGACGCGTAGAAGGGGGCGGAGCCAGAACGCCGCTGCTGCCGGGCAGACCCGAAGGCAGAAGACCCTTCTGCGCAAGCGCGTCTAATCGGGCAATTAGACGCTGAAGTTAGACGGAGCCATGGAGACGGGGACGCCAGCGCAGGAAAGGTAAGGGAATAACTTCTGTATGGCTCATATTTAATGCACGATGTATATTACAAAGTGCATTAATATGGCCATACAGATGTGTATAACCCCACTTGCTTTCGCGAGACCACCCCTTTAATAAAAAACAGAATTTACCAATGTCACTTACCACGATTTACTGATAATGTGAAGTATGAGGAGGGCTGAAAAGTTCTCAGCCCAACTTAGAAGGCAATGAGCTAGAGGCATAAAACTTTAATGCTTTTTTACCATATCCCCACTGAAGTTCAACAGACTTGTTACATTGTTTCCGAATATTCTTTAGCCATTCCAAAAAGAACTCGGATATTTGGGCTCTGAAAAACTGCTCTATAGCTGCTATCACCTGTGAATAATTCGCAAATTTGTGATCCTTCAAGGTTTTTTTAAGGTTTGAAAATCGGTAATAGTCTGTCAGAGCAAGATCTGATGAGTAGGGTGGATGGTCTATGCATTGAATCCTCAAATCCTTCAAAATATCAATTATCTTGGCAGCCTTCTTTGAAGAAGAGTTGTCCGGAAGAAGAAGCATATATTTTTGTAGCTTTCCGCTTCTTTTTTCCATAAGGCTGAATGCACACGGGTGGATATTCCATGGTGAGATTTCACGCAGAATTTCCGCCATTGAACACTGCCATAAGATTGCATTGATTTATGTAACCCTATGCAGAAAGCCACGATTTTGATTGCGGAAAACTCATGCAATAACAAAATTGCGGCAGTGCTAGCCTCGCAGAGGCATGCACTGATGTGTCATCGCTGGCGCGTCGGCTCTGCACTGAACATGTGCGGCTGTGCGCCAGCCAGCACATCCGCAGAGCAGAGCGAAGATCCCGACAAGTAAGCCGCAGATCACTGCAGGGGCACGGGTCACATCCTGCTGCGAGAATCTCGTAGTCGGAATCCGACCCGGCCATCTGCATTCAGCCTTAGGGTTACTATTAATTTGCCCAGAGTGTGACAGTAGTACTCTGTAAGGATATTTTGGACATTTTGAAGATAGTATGGTAATAAAATACTCATGCCCATCCCAAAAAGGATGACCTTTCCTGCTTGACCTCTGTGTGTTAAATTTCTTTGGCCATGGAGATCCAGAGTGCCACCACTGTGAGGACTGTTTGGTCTCACGATTGTAGCGGTTGAACCATGTTTCATCTACAATCACTAGCTGTTCCAGAAAAATTGTACTGGATTCCTCAAAATGCTTGCAAATCACCTTGAAAGTGCTAATTTGTATGCTCTTCAGGCCAGCGTTCAGACATTTTGGCACCCACTTGGCTGAAAGCTTGTGCATATCCAACTGTTCAGGAGTTATATTCCAGCCATGTTCCTTGGATATCTGCAGTGTCTCCGCTAGGGTGTTCAGTGAGATTCACCTATCTTCCAAAACCATGTCATGAACACACTCTACAATTTCAGGTGATGACGCTGTGATGGGTCTTCTAGATCTCAGTATTTTGGGTGGAAAAAAAAAATCACCTGCTGAAAGCTGACACACTATTTCTTCAGTTGAGTATGACAGGCATGGTCACCCAAGTACTCATGAATTTCTTTTGGTATTTATTCTACATGGACAGGAACTTCACGATGCCTCACAGTTCAGTGCTGGAGAATTCCAAATTGTTCTCAGCCATGCTTCGTTTAGTGATATGTGATTGTTCCCAGCAAGAGAAACCAAGTAATCTTGTAGATATGATACCTTTTAATGGCTAACAAAAATACATGATGTTACAGCGAGTTTGCGAACCAACGCAAGGTTCTTCTTCAGGCTTAAATGGAAAAGATCTGAAGAGGCATGGATATTTATACACACTTATAACATACATACTTATGACAAGGCACAGATATGGATGTGATTGGTTCGCACTTAAAAGGAATTCTGCAACAGCAAACAAACTTTATTGTTTAGGCACTGATAGCGGAGTGAAAGTTTTATGGTCCCTACATTACTGTTGGGGGGGGGGGGAGTCATCAGGCTAGAAATGCTACAAGAGGTGCACAAACATTTTTGGCTAAACACTGATAAGGGAGTGAAAGTTTACTGACTGCGGACAAGATATGGATCCCCAACACATAGCAGGACTATAAGATCCCAGGGACATTCACATGTTCCACGTCCAATGTTGTGTACCTGATCTTGTGCAGTAAATGTCCTGTTGGGGGTCTTTATGTTGGAGAAACAGGAAAGAAACTGAAAGCCAGGATGAGATCTCATTGCCACACGATTAAACACAGAAAAAGAGAATTAACTGTGGCCGAGCACTTCTCTAACCATGGACATGACATAGGGGATATGAGAGTTTTGATATTGAAGGATGGTTTCAAGTCACAAAACCACAGAAGAATTTGGGAATATAAATTGATAACAACTTTTGACACGCTGAATACTGGGTTAAATTGTTCCCCAGGATTTATGCGTGAATGGGAGGTATGAGACATTTATTACACAGATAAGACCCCCATCAACAGTAATTCAGGGACCATAAACTTTCACTCCCTTATCAATGTTTAGCCAAAAATGTTTGTGCACCTCTTGTAGCATTTCTAGCCTGACGACCCCCCCCCCCCAACAGTAATTTAGGGACCATAAAACTTTCACTCCGCTACCAGTGCCTAGACAAAAAAGTTTGTTTGCTGTTGCAGAATTCCTTTTAAGTGCGAACCAATCGCATCCATATCTGTGACTTGTCATAAGTATGTATGTTATAAGTGTGTATAAATATCCATGCCTCTATAGATCCAATCCATTTAAGCCTGAAGAAGTACCCTGCGTTGGTTCGCAAGCTCGCTGTAACATCATGTATTTTTGTTAGCCATTAAAAGGTATCATATCTACAAGATTACTTGGTTTCTCTTGCTGGGAACAATCACATTTTGCTCTACTGGCTAACGCGGTACCAAACCTTTGTTTTCATTATCGTTTAGTGATGTGAAAGAGAATGAAAAAATGGTGCTATTATCCTGAAAATTGGCAGGTAAGGCCATAAAAGAACACACTTTAGAGCAAGAATGACAAATTTTGCATACATGTCTGGAAGTGGGTCGGGCCGAGAACTTTACAGCTTCCCGTCGTATAAGTGACACTTAAAGGTATTGTATAAACAGTGCCTCACTTGTCAACAAGTACTCCATACCTTTAGATCCAGGAGATCCATCAAATCCTGCCCTCCCTGGAGCCCCTGGATTCCCTGGGAAGCCAGAATCTCCTTTTGGTCCTTGAGATCCTTTTAACCCAGAGGAACCTGGTGGCCCTTGAAGTCCCGGTAATCCGAATCCTGGGTCACCCTTTTATTTAGGACAAAACATAGTTACAATGCAGTTTAATAAGTTTAAGAAAATTGGCCGGTGGGAACACCAAGGTAACAAAAACTGAAGTTACATGCACTGTATATTATTGCAATAGAATTATATCTACATAGATGCAACCGTCCACATGGAACAAGAAACATTTTGTTCATTGGCAATTCTACAGTTATCCGTTCTTTATCTTTATCTGACAAATCTCCTTTTGCTTACAATAAAGTAATACACATGTGTCCGATCTTATCCTTTACCTTTGGTCCTGGGAAACCTGGCTGTCCAGGTATTCCATCTGATCCCGTCCTTCCTGGTGCACCTGATGGTCCTGGTGGTCCAGAGGGACCTGGGAACCCTGATAAACAAGACATATTTGTCCATTCCTCACTCTTCTAAAATAAATAGTAAATAGATACCATTCTACTCCTGTAATAAATATTCTAGCGCATACCCTTTGGACCAGCAGGTCCTGGAAGTCCAATTCCTGGGACTCCAGGATCTCCTTTCATTCCTGTAAGACCTGGAAGTCCAGGTTGTCCAGGCAGACCGGGGTCACCTAACAAGACAGACAGAAACTCAATAAATGCAAACAAACGATCAGGACATGGCTCAGTAAGAATTTTTAATGCATAGACGAAATTGCCTAAAATAGACTCCATGCCCAAGATGCCTAAATCATATTGTTGACAGCGCAGCAACATTAATAACCTCAGCTGTGCACAACTTTCTTTCAGAAGCTGTAGATGAAGATGGAAGTGTCCCGAAGGTGCTTCAAATTACGTTAACACCTACTATCCATATAATATGCAATGCTACATCAGGGGTTAAGTATTTGACGTTTACTTTTAGGGGTTTATTGAGTAACACTGCAGACCCTCACCTGGTGTTCCTGGTTGACCTGTACTACCTGGGGGACCCTGAAGACCTTCAGCACCTTTTTCCGTTACTGTTTGCCCAGGTGCTCCTTTAATACCTAGAAAATGAATGAATGAATGAATGAAGCAATAAACCAATAATTTCCACACAACTAAGGAGCTTGAAAGATTGAATAAAGAGCTGCTTTCTCTGTTAACCCCTTTTCAACCACACATGTAAATATATGTCACGCTGTCACGGAAGGTGTATGGAGCAGACGCAGAAGCTGTTTTCAGCAGTTAAAAGCTGCCGACGATGGCTGTAGTAAAAGTTAGCTCTGATTACACTATTTAGATACTATGGTTAACGTTGACCGCTGCATTTAAGCAGCTAGCTGGAGGAGAAGGGCTTTCCCCACCCCATGTCTCCCTTGAAAAGAGATTAATGCCTATTAAGCCCTGCCAACAAGTAAAAGTTCTATATACTGCAATACAGAAGTACTGCAGTATATTGTACAAGTGATCAAGTTCAAATCTTCCAAGGAGGACCAAATGCGAAATGTAAAAGAAAAATGCAGAACAAACTTAAAAAT
Source organism: Eleutherodactylus coqui (assembly GCF_035609145.1). Classification (NCBI taxonomy): domain Eukaryota; kingdom Metazoa; phylum Chordata; class Amphibia; order Anura; family Eleutherodactylidae; genus Eleutherodactylus; species Eleutherodactylus coqui. The sequence continues at coordinate 112,021,382 of NC_089846.1, read as the reverse complement.
ATTAAAAGTTAAAAAGTTTTCTATAAAAAATCTAAACCATAAAAAAGAAACATAATTGATGTTACTGTGTTTGTAAAAGTCCAAACTATTGAAATATAGCACTAGTTATTCCCTATGGGGAGTGCTATTAAAGAAAAATACGCAGTGCCAGAATAGAGGGTTTTTTCGGTCAGTCTGTCTCTCCAAAAATTTGAGTAAAAAGTGATCAAAAAGGTGTATGTATCCCAAGGCGGTATCAACATAAACTACAGCTTGCCTTGCAAAAAAAAGACCTCACACCACCCAATTTCCAAAACATCATGGGTTTTAGAATATGGCGTTCGATAGCAATTATTCAGTATGTTTTTGAAATGTGAGAGAAAACTGAAGTACCAGGAAAAAACCGCATGCAAACACAATGAGAGAATACAAACTCCATGCAGATGTTGTATTCAAACCAGTTCTAAGCACTGAGCCACCATGTGTTATTATGTATAAGGGAATATTATAAGGGTGAGTCAAAAATTATCCACACTCTGGCTGTAGAATTAATTTTGATCTAATTTCAGAAATGATAAATACGTTATTTTTCAACATATTCCCCCTGCTTTTTAATACACTCGGTCCATCTGTCAACAAGCCTTCGTATTCCCTTATTAAAAAAGGTTTTCAGCTGAACTGCGAGCCATGAATGTACCGCCATCTTCACCTCTTCATCAGACGTGATTCTTCATCCTCTTAGGGCTTCTTTCAGGGGACCAAACAGGTGATATCAGGACAGCCCGATGGGGCAAGATCAGGACTATGGGGAGGATGCTCTAACACCTCAAAACAAAGTTTTTGGAGCGTGTTAACAGTGTGTGCAGATGTGCATTGCCATGTAACAACACAACACCCTTGGATAGCAGTCATCTGCATTTTGCTTGAATGTTAGGCTTCAGCTCTGTAGTGAGTATTGTTGGTTGTTGTTGCTCAATGTTGGCATCAGTTGTGGATCGGTGTCCAGCTCCTTCTTCATGGCTGACACTTCCTTGAACTTCCCTATCCATTCATACATACTTCTTCAAGACAAAAACACTTTCTACATACTGCGCGCAAAGTCTTCAATAAATATCAACCCCAGACAGATGTCCGGCCACAAAAAACGTATCGCTATACGCTGCCCTTCTTTTGTGCAAATCACAATGGGGCAGCCATCTTTGCTTGGACGGCAGTCACTAATTAACGGACATAACACATTCAGACCTGCACAGCAGTGACTGGGAACACAGTGACCTATAACGGAAAGCGTTGATAAGACAGTGCGGCCATCAAAAGTTTTAATAGAACTGGAGTGAGAATAATTTTTGACTCACCATTATATATATGAGGGGATTCATCAGAGAAGCAAAATGAACATTACATTAAGTTTCCTTCATTGTACTTCACTATATATAATTCTATACTTTCAATTAAGAGTACAGTATATAACCTTTAAAGCTAATGTGATGGGGATTCTAGATTACACTGTATTATGGAGTATTCTGTATTGTCTCTTCCTGTAAAGACCAAATATGCAGAGATTCCCATGTAGTAAGAGCTGGCAGTGACGGCGCAGCAGATGGCAGTCATAATCAATATCAAGCCGCTAAATGAAGACAAGAAAAATGCCAATTAACTGTATGCTGTGCACTGGCAACTGCAAGAGCTAGTTACAATACTTAGGCAGAAAGAAATAAAAGTATTGATAGTCACATGTGAAAAAATGTCCACGAGCGTGAATAAGGCCTCAGTCACACGGGCGTTTTTTCGCGCAATTTGCGGATCGCATAACGGATGCGTATCCACAAATCGCGTGACCGGGGCCGACGATTCGCTGAAAAATCTGCACCTCGCAGCGTTTTCAGCGAAGCGGCCCAGCGCTGCCCGCTATCCTCTGCCACAGCTGTCATTCAATAGCTGGGAGCTGCCTCTGATTGGTCCCTGCGCTCAGCCAATCAGAGGCAGCATTCACTCACCCATTCATGAATGGGTGAGTGAGAGCTGCCTCTGATTGGTGAGGGCTGTGACCAATCAGAGGCAGCCCATTCAGCAGGCAGGGATTTTAAATCCCCGCCTGCTGAATACTACAGAGAGCAGTTCAGGAGAACTGCCGGCCGGACGCGGCTGAACTCCGGCTGCAGGGAAAAGGTGAGTATTCTTTTTTTTTTACACATTTTCAGGATGGTTTTCAGGGAAGGGCTTATATTTTAAGCCCTTTCCCAAAAATTCATCCAGCGCTTGCCGGCAGCCTATTGCTTTCAATGGAGCCGGCAAGACAGCCGGCTCCATTGACTTCAATGGGAGAACATTGTTCTTCTCTGCCACAGTTGTGGCACAGCTGTGGCAGAGGAGAACAATCTTAGTATATGTTCTCAATGGGGTCGGCGCTGCTGCCACCGGCCCCATTGAGCGCATATACAAGCACCGATTTGCGCAGAACGCAGTTACATGCGTTCTGCGAATCGGCGTGTCCTAAACTTATCGACACATCCACATCAAAAACGGACATGTGACCGATCCCATTGCTTTGCATTGGGTCTATAAATCTGCAGATCGCAAGCGCGTCTGCAAATCGGACCTAAAAATGTCCGTGTGACCGAGGCCTGAGTCGTAAAAATCGGACACTTAGTATTTTGTCTTTTCTTGTAACCAACGGTTTTAATGCATATTGTCTTCTTTCTACAAACTAAGAACTTATTCCATTTCTTGGGATACTTCTTATAAATTACTCAATGTTGCTAAACAAATAATATGATGCATTTCTGATGGAGAGGTATATGGTGTTAGTATGGCACCTCAGTGTGTACGGCCTGGGTTTAAAAGTCTAGTGAATGGTGTAAAATAAAGGAATATGGAATACTCACTTCCTTAACCCCTTAAGGACACAGACTAGTATGGTATTTAATGCTGCAGTGATTTTTAATCAACTGCATATTTAACGACGCCTTAATTCCTTAATTTCTTTTAGTTTTCCACCAACATAGCCTGTGAAGCCTTGTTTTTGCAGGATGAATTCGACTGTCACTTCATTCATTCGGGGTCATTTCGGAACCCGCTCTTGTGATTGGTGGAGGGATCAGAGGTTGGATTCCCAGCTATCAAAAAGTTATCCCTGGTCCTGTGGATAGGGGTTGACTTTCAATCATAGCAAAACCTCTTTATATCACATTTCCTCTGTAGTGGAAATTTATGGGCAGCCAGCTACTCTTCATTCTGCTGTTTTCCGAATGCTTCAGGAGTTAGAACGCCACAATAAAGTATCAATATAAAGTCCTGTAAAACACCTTTAGGGCTCGGTCAGACGATCGTGGTTTACACACTGCTAGGCAATGTATAAACCACGCTGCTGACATGCAGGGATTATGCGCGTTAACGGGGTGCCCCTAGCTCTGCAGCCAGTCTGCTTCCACAGCTCTCATAGGAGCCTATGGTAAGCACCCTGGACAGCGCGCACCACGGAGCTGACAGGCAAGTCGGCACTTGCTGTCCATTCTTTTTTAGAAGAGCAGATTCTGCGCTTCTATAAAGGGTCCTTGTGAGCGCTTCCATAGCAACCTATCGGTTGCTATAGAAGCGTGGTTTACACACTGCTGTAGCAGCGTTTAAAAGACGCTCGTCTGACCTTGGCCTCAATGTCTAATTAAAGGGCCACTCTGATGATTTTTTAAAAATTCATTCATTATGTAGCTATTCACCCAGTATATATATAAGTGAGCTAGTGTTGCCTTTGTTAGTTATTTCTTTCTGTCTGAATCTCCTAGCCTCTTTTCTTAAGTCATGTGTTCTTAATTATGACTAGCTCAAATCTATTTGGGGTTCACTTTGTAGTCAGATTCTCAGTCTGTGTGATGCTGTTGCATGATCCCTACCACAGAAACTGCATACGGGGAGGAAGACAGGCACTCCTGTCCCAGTTACTGATAATCATACAGTTCCTGACACACAATTATAATAGAGGAGATCAAAGCTGATCCTCCTGATTGGATACTTATGGTCTGTAGACTATCTAGAAGAATATAGATGGTAATGATAATTAAACTGTCAAAATGAAAGTAAAAAATCTCAGCCTCAGGAGGGTGCCTGATAAGCATCAGACAAGGGGCCACATGGCAGGGAAGTGAGGGAAGTGGCTGCAATACACAGAAGAGACAATGCAATATAAATGCAGTACTTAGCTTTACGCTGCAGCAAGTAACTGAATGATACAGCAGGAACCTTCTGACTGCTAGCCCAGTCATGGAGAGACTGAGTATCAACTGCAGTTCAGCTCACTCTCCAGACAGGTTAAATAGCCCAAATAAACATCCTCCGGTGCAACTAAGCACGTCACACCAAATAGCACACCCAGTGAGCCAGAAGATACAGAAACAGCTCCAAAACCAGCAGCAGACTCTCAGCAAGGCGGCAATCCCAGAACCGCCGCAACAGTGGGGTTCTAGGGTAAGCAAAGTTTTATAATTTTTTTTTATTATTCCAATTTTCCCAAAACGCTACCTTCTCCAACCTGTACACATGATCAACTTTGGATATCCATTCTGAAGACGCTGACAGAACGTCAGACTTCCGAGAAGCTGTTAATAGTAGTTTGGCTGCCAGCAGCCTATATATATCAAAATGTACCCATTTTTCTCAACACTCTTATAGAGCTGGGTTCCGATATTATTTTGTCGTACCATAAAAATCTTCCTATAATCCTAAAACGTATAGCTAAGTGGCAGAGACTAAAGCGGAGAGTGAAATAATTAGATATACAGTAGGTTGTAGGCTTTGTAATGTTAAACACAAAGTTATTTCTGCAATACCAAATATACCTTGTAGCATTTGCAAGTTTAATTACCTGGAGCTCCAGGTGCTCCCGGTCGACCAGAAACGCCTTGAACTCCTTTCTCACCAGGAGAACCGGATGGACCAAAGCCAGGAGGACCCAGGGGACCTCTATCACCTGGAAGGCCAGGGAGGCCAGGTTCACCTGAAGGGCCACGTTCACCTTTAAAAGCAGAGCCACCCTAGAAATAATAAGGGTTAGAATATTTCTGGTTATCAATGATGTAAAACAAAATAACCATGAAATAGTTGTTTTATTTATACAATGAAACCTCTTTAAGGCGAGCACCTCAAAATTACATTAAAAAATGGTCTTCTGGATGAGTGATCCATTCAAAGAAAATGCCTAATATATGAAGGATCTGAATTAGAAAATCTGGTCTGGGTAATGGGGTTCTCCTCATTGATTAATTAACTTTTAAAAGTTCAGTTTTGCCACTTCGCTGAAGTTGTGCAAAAAGTTTGCTTCAGTCCATATTACTTCAAAATGAACCAGAAGATCACCAAATGTCTCCAGCAGCATGCAGATCAGGCAAAATGCGTATGGAGGAGCATGACCAGGTGCAAACTACTGATAAACAGCCACCTACTCAAATTGTGGTGTCACGAACAGGCTGTTAACATGCACGGTGCACTACATGTACCTGTGTGGTTAACACTCCTAACATGCCTCATTTATGTGCAGGTATAATACGAGCTTCTCACTATCCCAATGTTTGGTGGTCATGAGTGGCTGTTGATTAGTATTTTGCACCTGGTCACGCTCCTCCATATGTACTTTGCTTAATCTGCACGCTGCTGGGGATTCGTGTTTTCAACTCCCTTGTATGTATTTATATACCATTATATCGGTAAGCATGGTCACCTGCTATGTCTTTCTTTAATTGAATTGTCCCTTTTACCCAATTAACAGCTGTGGCAGAGGATCGCGATCTTCTCCTATTGCTTTTAATGAGAGCAATAGGTTGCAGGCAACCCCCGCAGTGATTTTCGGGGAAGGGCTTGAAATGTAAGTCCTTCCCTGAAAATCATCCATAGCTGGTGTAAAAAATGTAAAAAACATATACTCACCTCTCCGCTGATGTCGGGGATCCGGCGCGTGTTCTTTCTTCCATGCCGGCACTGCTCTGATGCTCTTTCAGCAGGCAGGGATTTAAAAATTCCCGCCTCTTGAAAGGGCTGTATCTGATTGGCTAAGCGCTCTGCCATTTACAGGTAGCGCTAAGCCATTCATTGAATGACAGCTGAACGCTGCCTGTGATTGGCTGAGCGCTGTGACCAATCACTGGCAGCGCTCAGCTGTCATTCAATGGCTGAGTGCTGTGCGTGATTGGCTGAGCGCTCAGCTAATCAGACCCAGCCCTTTCAGGAGGTGGGGATTTTTAAATCCCCGCCTGCTGAAATAGCTTCAGGGCACTGCCGGGGACAAAGCTGCTAGACGTGCCAGAGCCCCGACAGCGGCTGAAGGTGATGTATATTTTTTTTTTAATTTTTTACACCAGCTAGGGATGATGTTCAGGGAAGGGCTTATATTTCAAGCCCTGCCCCAAAAATCATTGCAGGGGTTACCAGCATCCCATTGCTTTCAATGGGGCTGGTTGCAGTAGTGCCGGCCCCATTGGAAGCAATAGGCACAGAGCTATGATCACGCGCATTTTGCTAACGCATGGAGCGTTTTTTATTTTCTTCGCACATAGGTGCACAAAAAACAACGCTCATCTGACTGAGCCCTCAGGATGGAATACCATCAATTGTATCTCTGTTCAGTAGAGCAGCTCTGTAAGTACGTGGCACATCCAATAGTAACAAGTCAAGAGCCAGTGACCTAGCAATGAGGGCTCTTGCCATATCACATGCTATACCATTTATTACCCGGCCATTAGTTAGACCTCCACCATTAATTTTCCAAGAGCAATTACTTCACTATTACTCAACAGTGTAGAAGGTCCCTCACAAGATGTTTGGAACAACCTCCCTCCATCAAAAACTGTGTGCAAATGTACCTAGAAGAACTGATGCTGTTTTGAAGGTAAAGAGCAGTCACACCAAATATTGATGTGATTTACATTTCTCTTTTCTTGCATTTTGTTAATTGCTAAAAATCTACTATTAACACTTCTATTTCTGAAAGCATTCTTACTTCGCAGCATTTTTTCCACACTTGACTAAAACCTTTACACAGCGCTGTACATAACCTAAACATTTGTTTCTAGTGAAATGCAGACATTCATAAGAAGATTTATTAATGCTGGCACACTGTACAAATGATGTCTCCTTGCCAGTACAGGGTACATCACATTCTTCAGCAGAAGAATTATACTCTGGGGATATGGAATGCACAAGTCAGATAAGTATACACTGACACTAAGAAATTGTATCTCAAGAAATTACAGGGGTATTTCGGGACTTTTTTATTTTCTCCACTGACGACCAACAGGTCACCAATAGATGATCGGTGAGGACCCACCAGTCAGATCTTCGCCGATCAGCTGATTCCTGGAACTCCTGTTACTGCAGTCAGTGGAGTAAGCAGGAAACGCTGACCATAGTGCAGCGGACCAGGTTGGTATTGCAGATGTAACTCCCCTTGACCCCTGCCAATCATCTATTGATAACCTAGCAGTCCTCAAGAGAAAAACATTTTGAAAAGTCCTCTTTAATGCCTAGAACAATTCATACTAATCCTCGAGGCTTTAGCTATAAGTCAATTCATTAGGAATCTGAGCACTCATGCCTATATACAGACTTGAAAGATATTGTGTTGAGACTTGAGACAGGCATGCTATTATTTTTCCTTTTATCCTTGTCAGTAGCCTGCGTCCCCATACACTTTGATACAATCAGCACTGACTGGACAGGGTCAGAGTGTGTAAGGACATACCCTACTGATAAGAAGAATAAGATCTGCTTGAGGCCCTACTGAAAATGGTATGGCCATTTAAAATATCATGCATACCGCCTCTCCCTTAGGCCCAGGAAGTCCTGGTATTCCATCTCTTCCAACACGACCATCAAGACCGGGGCTTCCCGCTGGACCTGGGAATCCAGTGTCACCTTTATCACCTTTCAGTCCAGGTAGTGAAACCACATCACCAGAGTCTCCTTTCAGGCCAGGACGGCCAGAGATACCAGGAGAACCAGGAAATCCCTGTGTGGCACAAATATACAGGCATTAGATACCCATCACAATCCTAATTACAATTTCTCATATATAAAGGTTACTAAACTGTGCAAAGATGACATGCTGATAAACTTTGGATATATTTGTTTTACAGTCATAGACATAGAGCCCAATTAACACTTACAGGTTGTCCAACTGGACCTGGCAAACCGGGAAGACCTGGATCACCTTTTGGTCCATTAAAACCGGGCGACCCTATAAAAATAAGAAAAAAAAAAGGTAAGTCCTAGTGTTGTTCGTCGTGAACGGCCAGGCAATAAAATCAGCCTGAGGTCTGAAAACCGGGTCGGGATTTTTAGCGTGTGTGCATTCTTCTATGAATGTGGCTCAGTTGTTAGCACTGTTGCCTTTCAGTGATGGGGTCCTAGTTTGAAATCCCATCAGCAATAACATCTGCATGGACTTTGAAAAGGTCCATCTAGATGTTGCCCCTGGATAGATTTGAACCTACAACTCCAGCACTGCACAGCAACAGTGCTAACAACTAAGCCACCACACTTATCTGTTCTACTTCAGAAGAGGAGGAGAAGAACAACAGGAATAAATGAAAGAGAACCTAAAAACCCCATCCAGATGTTGCCCTTGGTCAGATATGAACCTACAACTCCAGCACTACAAAGCAGTAGTTTGCTTTTATATACCATACAATCTACAGAGAGTCATTGAAATGCTCTAGTGCAAAAGTGAGTACTAATTACCTAAAGGGAACCTGTCACATCACCACAGCGCTATAAACTAAGTTTTGGTGCTGCTGGGGGATGTGCAGGGAGCAGTCTTCAGCAGTGGGCACCGCAGGATTCAGGGAGAGGGCAAGTATAAGAGCACCATAACTTAGCTCATCGTTCATGTGACCACTGCAGCCAATCCGTGTTCTCAGCAGTCATGTACTCTTCATGCACACATGACCACTGAAGACAGCATTTGACTGCAACAGGCAAGTGAATTGAAAAGTGGCATGTGAACACTGCAGGAGCTTCTAGTACCGGATCGTCAGCACATTTATAAGGAGAGTAATTTAAAATTTTTTTCTTTATCTCTGCCAAATTTTGAAAAGTTTTGGACATCCCCTTTAATTTTATAGCTCTCTCCTCCAACAAACTATTATATCTGTCCAACGCTATTAAAAAAAAATCAAAAGCTCTTTATTTACCTGGGTTCCCAGGAGGACCAGCAGAGCCAGGCTCTCCTTTAAGACCTGAGATGCCATTTCCTATACAGTTGAAGCACGTATCTCCCTTGTCACCTGCAGACATAAAACATTTCAGCTTTTTATTACCAGCACAGACGTAGGTTGGGCCCACACAACCCTGTACGTCAGCGTGCTGCGCACAGGTACGCAGAAAGTGTGCAACGACATGCATACTTGTTGTGTGCCAATAATACCCATGCACTATATCGGTGTGTATTCGTGTGTACTACGCGGCAAGATAAAACGCTGGTGTGAGGGGCCCAATACAAATCAATGAGCTATTGGCATCATGTGTCGCACATGCGAAAATTGTGCTCGCGACGTACAGTGACAATACATGAGAGTGGCATTATCTACACAGTAGATGTAAAGAACAACCACACACAACTTCAGGGAACATTAACCCTTTCCAATCCAATTTGTATCCTGGTTTTCCTAGGGGGGGGTTTACTCTTTTTCTGCCGTTATACAATGGCGCTATCTGCTGGCTAAAGCCAGTACTGCATGAGGTGACACATTGGATAGGCTCCTACAGCAGAGAGGCTGCCAATATACAGTAAGAGAACCCCGACGGACGTCTTCCAACATCGGAGCTGTACAGCCTTAAATCATAATGTCTGCAGACGTCAGACAGAGGATTGGAAAGTCTTTTAATGTCATCATGATGTTACATCTTGGTCAAGTTGTGTTACATATTATATGTACAGTAGATCCAAATGTTACTTTTCCCAAGATTTCAAGATGTTTTCGCCTATTGGAAAAGCCTATCAAGTAATAACTTTAAAAGTTGAATATACAATACTTGGGAATGTTTGTTAGACAAGCAAACAAGTGTAAGAAATACGAATACTAAAAACATTACCTTTTTGTCCTCTTTCTCCAGAAAGTCCTGGGTCCCCTTTAAAACCCGGAAGGCCGGGTGATCCTGGCATACATACTTCTCCAACTGAATATGAAAAAACATCAGACACATTTTTATAGAGTGTGCCATAAATAACAGGTTACTATCGCGGTTCTGGTTTATGTATTGATGTACTTGAACGGGATGCAATGCATACAATAGCAATGTGATCAATGTTCTTCAATAACTGGAGATAACATGGCTTTATGACATTAATATGTCACAGATAAAAGATTCCCCGTATTTCTGTTTATGTTCAACCATAAAAATAAACTGACTGAACAGTGAAGAGTTGTAAGAACACTGTACATTAAGCATCAGTCAAGACATGTACCTGGAGGACTCGAAGACCCTGGAAGTCCCGGTAGTCCTGGAGGTCCAGGAAATCCAGGAAGCCCATCTTCACCAGGAGGGCCTGGTATAGATACTCCTGGAGGGCCTACATCTCCTTTCTGTCCTCTTTCTCCTGGAAAACCACTGTCGCCTGGAGGACCTGCAGCAGAAGTACCTAACAAAATACAAGAGATTATACATTTCCATATACAGTACTTCTAGATTTTAAGTGCACTACTAACCAAATTTTCATTGATTGAAACTGGAATTAAAACGACTCTCCAGTTTGGGGACAAAATCTTGTCCTGGTACCCCAGAAGGCAGTTATACTACCTGTTGTTGGTCTTCTTTGGCCAATGCCCTCTGATACATTGATTCTGGGTCACACTTTCATCCACCCAAGATGGCCAATGCACTGCCTAATCCCCACATTGTTGTTCACCCTTCTTCCTTCAGTTTGTAGGACAGCGTGTAGTCTGATGGCATTTTTGTTTTGGCTATATTAACTCCCATGAAGTAGAAGTTCTCTTAGTTGGTCGCCCAAAGGATCCTCCCATTCTCAAGCCTCCCTGGTAGTCAATAATATTATAGTCCTCTCCCATCCCTCTCACAGGGCACCGAGGAGGAGGTAATGGGCTTATAGGAATATACAAAGGAGCTGGTGCCAATACAATTTCTTGATATATAGTTCCTAAAAAGTGAGCTTTGATCAATAAACAATTACTTGCCAAAAATGCAATCAACTGCAGGACTTGCAAGAATTGTTCACAGTTAGCAATGTTTAAAGCATATTTTCAAATATTTATTCATTATGTATATTACTGATGTGCCTTAATTACTACAGGGCAGATTTAACCATGTACACTCTTTGTCCAAAAAAAATCCAGCCCCCAGAAGATGTTGTCTATTTGCAGTAAAACTCGGCATGCAGTTTAATCTCAAGCAGATATGCAAATGTTTAAAATTGTGGTGTAATTAGATGAACGGTCTTGTCACCTGAGACCCTAAAAGTAATTCCACCCTCAACCTATAAAAAGGCTCTTGGAGGCTCCTTGTGTGTAGTGACTAGGGATGAGCGAGCGTACTCGGAAAAGCACTACTCGCTCGAGTAATTTGCTTTATCCGAGTATCGCTGTGCTCGTCCCTGAAGATTCGGGTGCCGGCACGGAGCGGGGAGCTGCAGGGGAGAGCGGGGAGGAACGGAGGGGAGATTTTTCTCTCCCTCTCTCCCGCCCGCTCTCCCCTGCTCCCCGCTGCGACTCACCTGTCAGCCGCAGCGGCACCCGAATCTTCAGGGACGAGCACAGCGATACTCGGATAAAGCAAATTACTCGAGCGAGTAGTGCTTTTCCGAGTACGCTCGCTCATCTCTAGTAGTGACCTCTTTTTCTGCTTGTGTAGAGCTTGTTGGCCACTAGACGCCTCTACGATGGAATCTTGCATGCAAGCTAGAGGCAGCCCAACAGGTTACTAGAGCCTCCGTGCCCACCCATATCACATCTTGTATCCAAGCTAGAGGTGGTACAACAGGGTACTAGATCCTCCATGCCCGCCTCTATCACATCTTGTATCCAAGCTAGAGGCGGTACAACAGGGTACTAGAGCCTCCCCCCTTCTGGGGGGTTAGTTTTCCATAAATTCTCCTTTTGCTCTGATACTGTAATCACTTACTTATATCAACGTTACAATCAAACAGAGAAAGTTTAATTCGATTCCAACAACTCCTTCTAGGTACTTGATTGTTTTTGACAATGTGTGTATATATGCCCATTTTCTGCTATATTTATAAAGCCCCTTTGCCACTTTTGCTGGAACACAGATGCGCTTTACATAGCATGACTTGTTTATCAAAAGTTTTCGGAAACTTCTTTTATGGTTTCTATCCTCTACCCGAAGTATCAGAGTGTGCCTACTGTGGATGAATCTGGTACATGCTTTAATGGAGGAGAAACTAGCTCACAGCTTGCACGGCATGTCAGTATTAACAAGTATCGATACACATTGTATTCAAGAAGTTACATAGCTGTTTTCTCCATGATTCTCCTTTCAATAAAAGGTAAAGATAGCCTTAAAAGAAGTCTACAATGCTAGCATGTCCTGTAGGCATTACTACCTTAGTGTAGGAGTGCCTTCTCTTTGTATACTTCTATGTACGTTCAGGGACTAAAGAGACAGTTGCCATTAACCTTCAAAATGACTGATGAGGGTGGTTGCAACTTCCACTTCTCAATTACCGTAGTGAGAACAGTCCTGGATCACAAACAGTTGGTCTAACAAGTACTATGCACTTCATGTGTAATACAACTTCTACATTACATGAATGTCTCACAGCCTCACCTGGTGGCCCTGGAAGGCCGGGTGGACCTTGTGAACCTGGAAAACCACGGTCTCCTTTGATTCCAGTTTGTCCTGGAGGTCCAGTGTTTCCTTTTGGTCCAACAATTGTTTCTGGTCCAACAATCACCTGTGCATACATAAACAAAAAATGCAGAGTTGCCATTGGTCCTGCTTATAAATAACGAGTGTAATGTAGACCTTCAGTAATGTAAAAGTGGAGCTAGAACTAGAACCGCTTTAATTCATGTAAGAGGAAACGGTCTTGCCAGCAATTTTATAATACGTATCTACGGTGTAAAAGGTTTTTTAGGTAGGTGTGGAAAAATGCCGCAAAGTAAGAATGCTTTCAAAAATAGAAGAGTTACTAGCTTTTGGTCAATTAACAAAATGCAGATTGAATGAACAAAAGATAAATTTAAATCAAATCAATATTTGGTGTTACCTTCAGAGCAGCATCAATTCTTTAAGGTACACTTGTACAAAGTCAGAGATTTTGTATGATTATAGTCAGGTATGATTAATCAATTATACCAAACAGGTGATAATAATCATTATTTTCATATGTAGGTTGAAACACAGTGATTAACAGAAACAGCTGTGTAGGAGGCTTAAGCTGGGTGAGGAACAGCCAGATTCTGCTACAATGGTGAGGTTGTGGAAGACCGTTTCATGTCACAGGTCATACACAATGGCAAGACTGAGCTCAGCAAGGTAGATATACTGCAAGGTCTCCCCTAGGCAAAGAGTTCAAAGCATACTGGGGTTTCAAGATGTGCTGTTCAAGCTGTCTTGAAGAAGCAAAAAGAAACGGACAATGTTGAGGACTGCAGATGCAGTGGTCGGCCAAGGAGCCACAGTGCACCAAAGGAACAGCACATTATGATTTCTTTCTTTCACAATTAGAAGATGTCCAGCAGGGCCATCAGCTCAGAACTAGTAGAAACTAGTGGGACCTAGGTACACCCACCTACTGTTCTGAGAGGTTTGACCAGAACTGGTCTTCATGCAATAATTGTGGCCTAAAGGCTATTCCGTTCATGTAGAAACAAGGATAAGTGACTCAACTATGTGTGAAAACATAGGAGCTGGGGTGCAAAAAATGGCAGCAGGTGCTCTGGACTGATGCATATAAATGTGAAATATTTGGCTGTAGCAGAAGGCAGTTCATTTTCTGAAAGCCTGGAGAGTGGTACAATAATGAGTATCTGCAGGCAGCAGTGAAGCATGATGGAGAGCGGTACAATAATGAGTGTCTGCAGGCAGCAGCGCAGCATGATGGAGAGCAGTATAGTAATGAGTGTCTGCAGCCAGCAGTGAAGCATGGTGGAGAGCGGTACAATAATGAGTGTCTGCAGGCAGCAGCGCAGCATGATGGAGAGCAGTATAGTAATGAGTGTCTGCAGCAAGCAGTGAAGCATGGTGGAGAGCGGTACAATAATGAGTGTCTGCAGGCAGCAGTGAAGCATGGTGGAGAGCGGTACAATAATGAGTGTCTGCAGGCAGCAGCGCAGCATGATGGAGAGCAGTATAGTAATAAGTGTCTGCAGCCAGCAGTGAAGCATGGTGGACAGCGGTACAATAATGAGTGTCTGCAGGCAGCAGCGCAGCATGATGGAGAGCAGTATAGTAATGAGTGTCTGCAGCAAGCAGTGAAGCATGGTGGAGAGCGGTACAATAATGAGTGTCTGCAGGCAGCAGTAAAGCATGGTGGAGAGCGGTACAATAATGAGTATCTGCAGGCAGCAGTGAAGCATGATGGAGATTCCTTGCAAGTTTGGGGCTGCATTTCAGCAAATGGAGTTGCGTATTTGGTCAGGATGAATGGTGTCCTCAATGTTGAGAAATACAGGCAGATACGTATCCATCATACAATACCATCAGGGAGGCGTCTTACTTCGCAGCATTTTTCCACACCCGCCTGAAACTTCTGCACAGTTCTGTATCTCTTGCATCACTTCCCTTATGACCTAGAGTACCCCAGGTAATAAAGCGGGGCTGCTGTAGGGGCTTTCAGTATAGAGAGGTTACTCTTACATGGCAGCCAGTATTATGTGAACAGAACGGCAGTGTGAGAACAGACGATGTAACAGCTAGCTGCATGCTCCACTTAGGGAATATATTCTACTGTAAACATACCTGTACTTTGCTGATTGTCTCTGCAGGGAACTAGTGCAAAATTTGATTTGCTAGATGCATCTGGATTGTTATAATTGCATATGGCAATGCAAAGTTAACATAACGGTTTTCAAATATGGATACTGGTTATATAATCTTTCATGATATAAAGTAGAAAATGTATACATTATATTACCTGTCCAGGCGGTCCAGGGAATCCGCGTTCACCTTTGAGCCCCTGGAAATGTAGAATACTGAATTAAAAAGGCACATTAACCAAACATTTCAACTGTCAGAACTCAGTACCAGATCAGGCATAAAACGTTTTAAGTGGATGTATTACCAGCATACTTTGCTTGTCTGCTGAATTCAGGCGTGTCACTAACACAAGAGATCCAGGGCCCATGCCCCGACCGCTAGCCTAGTGTCCCAAATCCCCGGGTGAGTGTAGCTAAAAATTATATCATTGCAGAATCTGAATACAGCTAACAGCTGTGCTAGACAAGGGCGGACTGGGATGGGGACCAGGGAGGCAAGAGACCACGCCCACCCACACCCGTGTTGTGCCACCCGGCTTTTATCTACCCGGTGCCTGCTATCTGCTTCCTCTGCTGCCATCCAAATAGGTAGAGAGAGACTGGGATTTCCAGTATCCCTGCGCAGGGGGCACAATTACGTAAGTACATATGTATATTTTTTCTTCTGGGGGTACTACTGCTATTCAGGCACCACCTGAGGGCATTATTAATATTAAGAGGCTATTTGGGTACACTATCACTATTAAGGGGCACTTGGAGGTAGTAGTACTTTTCCTGGGCTACTTGGAGACAACACTATTAAAAGGCCACTTGGTGGGCAGTATTACTATAAGAGAGCTATTTGGGGGCACTATTACTTTTCTGGGGTCAAATAGGGGCAGTATTACTATTCTGGGGCCACTTAGGGCCACTATTACCATTAACCCTTTCCAATCCAGTTGGTATCCTGGTTTTCCTAGGGGGCTTACTCTTTTTCTGCCGTTATACAACAGCGCAATATGCTTGCTAAAGCCAGTACTGCATGAGGTGACACGTTGGATAGGCTCCGACAGCAGAGAGGCTGGCAATATACAGTAAGAGAACCCGAACGGATGTCCTCCAACATCGGAGCTGTACAGCCTTAAATCAGAATGTCTTCAGAGTTCAGACAGCGGATTGGAAAGGGTTAAGGGAGGACTTGGGGACACCATCACTACTAAGGAGCCAATTTGTGGCAATATTAATATTAAAAGACTTTTTGCAGGCACTATTACTATTCTGGGGCCACTTTAAGGCACACAATTATTTAAGGGAGCACTATTGCTATTAAGAGGGCACTTCAGGACACTTAATTTGTAAGAGCAACAACAGTGGGCCTTTTTACTATATGGGGGCACAAAAAGCGTAATGTTACTGTGTGAAAGGAAAAAAGGGGGACGTTTTGAGTAGGTAAATATAGTTATGACAAGTCTATTTGTTTCTGAAGTGTAGTATTTGGGGGCACTGTACCACACGGCAGATATAGTAATAGGGATCGACGGGGCAGTAACAGGTACAGAATATGACAGCAGTATGAAGTGTTTGCATAGGTTGGTAAAGATTTTTGGGGTGTTGGAAAAGCGAGAAACCAAAGATGTCTGTGTTGCAAACTTTGCAGAGACAGTTCGTGGCTAGAAGAAGTCATCATGGAGGTCTGGATAGAAATTTTGGGAAAAATGATCAACTCCAGTCAGAGAGGACATCACTTGTGATCACTGGATACAATGATACTTTAATCACTTATGGAATCTGTGGAGCTGGTATCTACCACTACATGGTAACTGTATTGTGTAATATTAGCCTTTGTACGGTTGTTTCTATACAGTAACAGTATGGAAGTAATATTTAGTCATTATGTAGTGGTCATGGTGTGGTATTATTATTTGTGCGCTGTATATTAGTAATATTGCATTGTGGATTTTATTCAGTAACAGTATGGTAATATCAGTCAGTAATTATAACGGTATGACGGTATTATGTGGGCCTTGTGTAGTGGTAACGTTAATCTTTGTATAATGAGTTTTATTCGGTAATAGCAAGTGGATAATATTTAATAACTGTATGGCGGCATAGCAGCAACAATGATATATGATTATATAATTATTGGTGGTTTGCAAGATATGGCCTTGGGGCTTGGGTCCCTAATCTTTTAAGACCATGAAGGGAGCACTCCCCCATGTATTCCCTGCCTCTATCGGCAGTAATTGATGGGCTGCATGTATACACATGCAGACACAAGCCAGTCCATCAGTCATGGCAGGAGGAGGACTTTCCTCTCATCAGTACAACTACATAACTAGTCCACTGTATTCTGTGATAGCTGCAATATATTTTAGCCATTTGGGGTAATAGAAGAGTAGACTTGTCCCCATATAGCCAAGTATGATGGCAAACTAAGGAACTCTACCCTCCAAAATAAAAGAAACCTTGTCAAACAGAGACCAAAGTTTGCAACATTTGGTCTCCGTTTCACTAATTCAAATCTATGGTTCTATTTGGGGTTCCGTCTAAATACTGCCTTCAAGGATTCAGCCAGAAGCCTGGAAAGGAAACCAAGGGCGTAGACAAAAAACAAGGTGTGAACACATCCTTACGTTGTTAAATGAGTCTTAGATCATACATTTAAACATGACTTACCCCCTCACCATCTCTGCCAGGATTTCCTGGAAAACCGCGATCACCAGGAGGACCCTGAAAAAAAAACCACTAAAGTTATTGGGTTTTTTTTCATTTCACATAGAAAATACTGCTCTGGATGTGTAGTGTCCCAGAACATCATTCTGGACCCCTCCATATTGGCATACATGTTTGTCTTATGTAGATGCACTGTGCAAAGCTGTCATGTCTAATTTTCTGTATGTGTTGCACAGCTGCAGCGTCTGAAGGGTTAACTACATTAAAATCATTGCTGGTGAGCTTGGTTGCATGTTGAGTGTATCTATCTTGCAGTGTCATGTGACGTGGTGTGCATGAATCTATAAGTAGGAGTCATTGGGTTCCAGAGAGAGAGTTCGGAGCCCGTCTTCAGGCTGCTGAGGGACGCCTATCTAGCACCTGAGGGTTTGCTACCACAGAGGCGCATGAGGGCACCATTAGCCCTTGTGCAGTGAAGATGGAGGAGACGGAGAGACCGCCGGACTGTATGTGAAGCGCATGGGAGTGAGTGAGCCTAAATGTTTTTCCCACCAAGTCCCACCACAAGAGAGAGCCATAGTGAGTAATTACCCTTGGCAGTGACAAGAAGTGTATACAGATATATAACAGTGCAGAAGTCTACTGAACCTCTGAAGATAATATTGAGATTATTGATGATATCTATGTGGCCGTCTGGAGTATAGATCATATAGTGGTATACCGGTAACTAACACCCATGCGTGCTGAAGTCTATGAGAGCTGGGTGATCATTATGGCCATTGACTTTCATGTCAAGTAATTGCTGAATATGTACTAAGTTTTCCTGTACTGTAAACTCTGCATACTGAAGTCTACTGTATTTTATGGAAAAGTCAATAGTAAAGTTTTACCGGGCCTCCCCCGTTCCGGAGGACCGGAGGTACTATGAACTTGTCCAGTGTCATTTAATGCGCCGAGTGTGAATGTCGGTGTACGGAACGGTAGCGTCACGAACTGACATTTACTACCCCCATCACTTGCCT
This sequence comes from Eleutherodactylus coqui, assembly GCF_035609145.1. NCBI lineage: Eukaryota > Metazoa > Chordata > Amphibia > Anura > Eleutherodactylidae > Eleutherodactylus > Eleutherodactylus coqui. Next base: position 112,002,790 of record NC_089846.1, on the reverse strand, counting down.
GTTATTTGATGTAACATGCCCTCTGGGTTATGTTGCAGATGTAAGTGATACTAACCTCAATACCAGGAAATCCAGTCCTTCCTTCTTTCCCAGGCTTTCCCTGTTAGACACAATTAGAGATGAAAAACAATGTCTATAACATAGTGGTATAGCGATGATTCCTAATAAAATCACTAAATATATAAAACAGATACTAATTATCTGAATTGAAAATATTTACAAAAATATTTTCCACTATCTATCTAGTAATTCCCTAGAAAGTCACGGTCTGATAATATAAAGCAGTTGGAAGTATTCTAACCTCTTAAAGGGGTTGAACCACAATTACAAGTTTGGATAGGGGAGAACTTGCTGACCAGTGGGGGTCTCACCGCTGAGATCACCGTTGATCTCGATAACAGGGGTCTCATAATACTCCTCCTCACAGCGGGTTTACTACACACCCCACAGTGAGGAGACCAAATGGCGTGCTGGTCGCAGAAGCACACTAGCACTCCATTCACTTTCAATGGGACCGTGGAGATACCCGAGCGGCTGCTGCTCGGCTATTTCCATCAACCCCTATTGATATAAATGGAGCACTGACCAGCGCTTCGTTCATAGTGACATCACTGCAAGCGGAGAAGTGACCCAAGCAGTGACGAGAGTGGGACATGGCATCCAGCTCTTGAGATTGGCAGGGGTCTCAACAGTGAGACCTTCACTGATCAGCAAATTATCCACTATCCTGTGGATGGCTGGTGGCCATAAACTTTTCTAGCAGTGGCCATTGCTGGGAAAACATACTACTAATTTCTGCCCATTCAAATGAATAGTTGTCCATATATTAGACAACTGGCCCAGGGTCAGCTGGGAGCCACTATTAGCAATTGCTACGTACACTGGCATAGAGGGACCCTTCTCGATCACGTCTATATGCCCTACTAGGGTATAATTAAAGGGGTTGTCTTGATGAGATTACAGGTACTTACTATTTTTCCGGGGTCTCCTGGGTCTCCTTTTTGTCCCTTAGAACCTCCACCAGGACCCTAAAAAGATAAGTTTATGAAGCTAAATGCTAATAAATATTCTAATAAATAAAATTATATATACAAATATGCTAAATATAATAAATTCTATTATCATGACTTTATTTTAACTATATTGACTATTTTCCATGTATAACACACGGAAATATTAACATATATCAGCCTTCTCCTCCTCTATTTATAACATTTTTAGGGTAAAAACTATGGTTCCATTTCATAAAATAACTGAACTATTTAATGGAGATACACAAGTTATTGCTATTCTCATATCCCCCCCCCCCCCCCATGTTACTTACAGGAGCACCCAGAAGTCCAGGAGAGCCAGGAAATCCTGGTTCACCTTGTGAACCCTAGAAGCAAAGACAGAAAATGATACATCGTTAAGACCTACCATGTATATTCCACAGTGCTGTTTTCTTGACAGAGGCTTAGCGCACATAGAGACTGGAGTAAATGTAAAAATCAGTGTAAAAGACTGCATGCGATTCAGGGAGCATGAACTTAGTGAAAGGTTGCATTTAGGTGGCAACCAAGACTTCTGCACAGTCAGAATGTCAGCGGGAAGCTGAAGCTTGTTTGCTTCTGCCTGCGCAGAGCCGCGGGTCTGTCTAATTTTGCCGTGGGATATATCCCCCTTGGGGACTGAAGCTCAGAATTGAGGATTCCTGCTATGACAGTCGGAGTAAGTAACTAGCAATTAAGGAAGGGCAGAGTTGTGTGTCTCCCACCGTGTCAGGAGCATACCCCGGGGACCATCTATCAGATAACTGAGACTGCGGACACCCATATATCGGGAAGGAAAGTGACTTCTAGTAAGGTGTGTGTGTAACAGAGTTGAATTGGAAGGGAATTATCAGAAGTGTTATGCCTAAGATTGTCAACATACTTCATGTTTGGAAAATCAAAGCTGGATTATGTGAGTAAAGAACAACTGAGTACCTCCAGTTTGAAAACTATCTTTCTGGCTGTGAACTCTTATTTAAACCGAGTGACTGATCGCTTGAGAAGAGGTACTGGCGTCACGTGACATATTACTTGGGAACTATTACCACCGTTGACTTTTGCTTGTTTTTGCACTGCGAGCAACCGAGCTGGGCCATGTTCTGCCACTGTCGGAAAGGATCGCAGAGCCACCTGTGACAAGCATCTTAGTTCCTCATGGTCCCCCTCGTGCCGGCAAGCCTTCGCTCGGACGCCACACATTTGTCTATGAACAAGTAGTTTATATGCAGATCCTTATCTCCTGATGACTAATGTAATTAAGCAGTGCTGGTGTCTGCAGCTACAGTTCCTTGGTGCTCTGGGAACAATCTCAACAAGGAGCATACAGTATAACAAGGGGTGAGCACTACATATGGTGACACTACCGCACATAATAAACTCATGATTTAACCTTCTCTCCTTTTTGGACTTGGCTATCAACTGGTTTCTTCTGTTCTGTTGATTGCCCAGGGGTTCCAGGGGGTCCTGCAAGTCCTGGGTCACCCTAAAAAGAAAGCACACGTTTATTATAGTGGTAGCATGGATGTAGAGATCTGGGTTTTTAGCACACTGTGGCATTAGCACAACATGCCAACTTACATACCTTTTCCCCTTTTGATCCTTGGAAATTTAAGCCCATGTTACCCTATTGAAATACAATTGGAAGAAGTAATTACTATAAACTACTATGAAAAATAGGAAAAAACTTGAAATAAAACGAAGAAGTCGTCACCTTTGCTCCTGGAATTCCAGGTTGTCCAGGAGGTCCCTAGAAATAAAGAGTAAAAGTTACCAACGATCACTATATAGCTATATAGTTAGTACAAATATGTCCACTAAAGGGAACCTGTCACACTGAACATGCAATCTAGTGGGCAGTCTTAAGAGCGCTCCAGCTCATATAGAGTCAATCACTCTGTAAGTAGGACCGCCCACTGGACTCCTAAGCCCAGAATGAGCAGAAATTTAGATTAAAACAAAAAAAAAATCTTTTCCTACAAAATTATCTATCAATCAAGGTTTGATAACAACTGCCAAGAGTTTATTATAATGAGTAACTTACATATTAATGTGGGAAAATCATTCATAATGTTACAATTAAGGGCTCAATCAGATGAGTGGGTTTTTTTGTGCACCTATATGCGCAACAAAAAAAACAAAGCGCTCCACGCATTAGCAAAAAGCGTGTGACCATTGCTCCGTTCCCATTGCTTTTAATGGGGCTGGAGCTACAGCCGCCGGCCCCATTGAAAGCAATGGGATGCAGGCAACCCCAGCAGTGATTTTCGATGGAAGGGCTTGAAATATAAGCCCATTCCTGAAAATTATCCCTAGCTGCTGTAAAAAATAAAAGAAATATATATTCACCTCTCTGCCGCTGTTGGGGCTCGGCGCGTGTTCTCTCTTCTATGCTGGCACTATACTGAAGCACTTTCAGCAGGTGGGGATTTGCCTGTGATTGGTCACAGTGCTCAGCCAATCAGAGACATCACTCAGCAATTCATTGAATTTAATGAATGGCTGAGTGCTGCCTGTGTTTGGCTGAGCGCTGTGACCAATCACAGGCAGCTCTCAGCTGTCACTCAATGGCTGAGCGCTGCCTGTGATTGCATGAGTGCTCAGTCAGTCAAACAGAGCCCTTTCAGGAGGCAGGGATTTTAAATCCCCGCCTGCTGAAAGAACTTCAGTACAGTGCCGGGGAGCCAAGTGTCAAGACGCGGCGGACCCCGACAACGGCGGAGAGGTGAGTATATATTTTTAAACATTTTTTATACAAGCTGATGATGATTTTCGGAGAAGGACTTATATTTCAAGCCCATCTCCGAAAATCACTGGCAGGGTTGCCTGCATCCCATTGCTTTCAATGGGGCTAGCTGCTGCGCCGGCCCCATTGAAAGCAATGGAAGAAAATCATGATCCTCTGCCACAGCTGTCACAGCTGTGGTAGTGGATTCCTTCATTCCTGCGGGGGTCCTGTTGTCACTGAACACTGTGACAGTGGGACTCCCCGCAGGGATATTTTTTGCGCAGCACAAACCTTCCTGCTGCACGGATGTCCTATCTTTGGCAGGTGCAAAGATTTCGCGCCTGTAAAAGACGGATATGTGAACACTACATAGGGAACCAATGGTTCTATCAGACGCGCTTTTTTTGTGCACATAGGTGTGCGCAAAAGAACACTCGTCTGACTGAGCCCTAATAGCATAACTCAGAAGGTTTGTCTGGTAGGGGCAAATCTTTGTTTCTATGACCATGTGAATGGCGAGTACATACGTGCACATACAATTCACATACAAGAAAGAACATGGATGAGATAAGGGTTTGCTGACACTTGTGTTAAGAGCTTCTATTGGGTTTCCATCAACTTTTCTAGTGTTTTTGATCGTAGGAAAGCACAGTTTGCAATTCTATTCCCTGTATTAAAAATACCAAAGGCTTGATTGTTTTGTAATGTGATTTACCACTGATTTATTTTTATTTCTGTTGTAACCCCTCCCCCCACCCTATTAAAATTGAAAAATAAAGAATATATACAAAAATAAAAAAATACCAAAGGCTCAATGAACCCCTTTAAAGTGAATTAGGGTCAACAGTGACCACAGGAATCATGAGAAAGCAAATTCACCACAGTGCTGTGGCTTTCATTATAAACCAGGCAGAGGAAATAATTTTTGTTAAAGGAAGTGTAACGCATAGATTTTTTGAGTAATTCAAAAAATATAGAAAAAGATTTTCCATTTTTCTAGTCTGTTTTTATTTTCTAACAGTAGATTTTTTTTGTCTCTATGCAGGGAGGGGGAAGAGGTGAGCTGTGCTATTTACCTATTGTGAATGGTGAATCCTATGTTATCTATATATAAGTGCCACTACTTATGTTGATAATTAGTTGATTGCTTAAGCGTTTTCTCTACAGAATAGGGAGTATCAGACTAGTACAAGGCTCAGTGGTCAGTGTGAAAAATGCAGGATTTTAGAATGTTTCTTGTAATATAAATTGTGATATTGAAAATTTAAAAAAAGGTTTAACATAAAAATGTGACTTATACAAAAGTTGATTTTCGGATTACACATCCCCTTTAAATACACTAATGATACTGTACCGGTAACCCTGCAGGTCCTGGACGCCCCACTGGACCTTGTATTCCTGTGGAACCGAGTAGACCCTGCAGAGAAAAGCAGACATTATTTTCACAAGAGCTGCTGCAAACATGATAAACTTCACTAGTTAGTTCATGTGATTTTGTACTTGTCTTTTCTTGTTCTTTGTATTTACTTTTTCTTTAGTTTTATCATATTTATACCACGTGTGTATTAAAGTAGAGCAACTCCATCTTGTGTATAAGGATAAAGTATGAAGGACTACTAGATTGATACATGTATTAATTATATAAAGTATATTCGGCAAGACTGATACAGCAGTCTTCTTCTGTGTTCTGGTGGCCGGGAAATGAAAAATCCCCGCCTCCAGACACCACTGCCTCTAACTGGCTGAGTACTGTGACCAATCAGAGGCAGCGCTTAGCAGTCATTCAATGACTGCTGAGCACTGCTTCTAATTGATCACAGCGCTCAGCCATTTAGAGGCAGCGCTTTCTGGAGGCAGGAATTTTTAAATCCCCAACCCCCAGAATACAGAAGAAGACTGCCGGGGATGGAGAGAAGAGACCATCAGTGCTTCTAGGTGAGTTTTTTTTTTTTATACAGGTAGGGATGATTTTCGGGGTAGGACTTATATTTCAAGCCCTTCTCTGAAAATCATCACTGCAGGGTTTGCCTTCATGCCATTGCTCTCAATGGGACGGCAGCAGCGCCGGCGTCATTGAAAGCAATGGGATAGCATCGCGGTCCTCTGCCACAACTGTGACAGCTGGGGCAGGGGATTCCTCCATCCCCGCAGAGGGTTCCCTCATCACTGAACACTATGACAGTGCTGTCACAGTGTTCAGTGATGAGGGGACCTTCGTGGAGAAGCTGCGCTTCTCCAAGCCCAGCTGCTCCAGTGAACAGGCATCTGAAACTTTGCCCGTTCACACGATTTCCGCTCATGCGTGCGGCGCTTTTTTTTATTAGGCGCGCAAAAAGGCACGCTCGTGTGAATGAGGCCTTCCCAAGCAACTTAGAGCTCAACATATGGTATCAGTGGTTTAACAGCATCCTTATTTCTTTGACATAAGGTGAACGATAATGTACACATTATAAACTGTATAAGACATGGAAATTTATTCCTAGTTTTTCATTGCTTTGTTTTAATGATAGACATGGATTGATAAAACATAATATAAAATGCATTATTTATCAATATGACCGGTTGCTAACACTTACTGGTAAACCTGGGAGACCTGGGAGTCCTGGTTCCCCTTTTTGTCCTGGCTGAGTCTGAGAAATGAGTTCTCCTGGCTCCCCCTATAGGAAACAATAGAAACTGCATTAAAAAGAAGGATGGAAAAGTCAAACTTCCTATCTAAAGTTTACTGTTGCCATCTAGTGGTTGAAAAATAAACTGCAACTATAGAATTACATCTTTCAAATCCTATCTCTAAGTGATAGCATAATATCATATTAGCATTACATTCTTCCTAAAAGTGAAGCATGCATTTTAATTATACTGAAGGGTGCTTTCTAAAGTCAGGCAAAAGTATATCTCTCAATCAAACATTGTCAGATGTCACATTTAAAATATGTTCCATATATCGTCCAAAGCTGTCACAACCAGAAGCAGATGTGTATATGGGAAAAATCAGAATGAGTTCCAGGTTTTACCACCCTGGACAGAAGAGCCTACAGTTTGTTACTCTTTCTATTACCTGAGGGCTAATTCCCACCCCCTGTTAGCTAACAATGAAGTTCCTTGGAAGCCCTATGCTATGTACACCCTTCAGCACAAAACAGCTTCCTGACATCTATTAATCCAATGATATGAAAAACTCTCAAGAAATTCACGTCATACAGTCACACAGACCACTAAATGCAAGAAATCCTCAAGTTCCAGTTGCTAAAGCAGTTGCACCAAGACAGACTTTTATCACCTATCCATATCCAAGGGTCCCGTGTCACCCCTCTTCCTCGCTGCACTGAGAAGGAGATTGAATTGAGCGATGGCCACGCAAGCGCGGTGTTGCTCTATTCATTTTCAATGAGACAGCTGTAGATAATCAAGTACAAGTGCTCAGCTATTTCCATCAGTCCAAATTTAAATAAAGGGTGCGACAGCCATACATGCGTGGCTGTCATTACATTCAGTCTGAGGTCATTGCAGGTGGGAGAAGTTTTCCTGCAGTCAAAGAAAGGGGGGACATTCTCAGGATCATTGGGGGTCTCAGCAGTGAGACTTCTAGCAATCAGACTTTTATCACCTGGTGATTAAAGTCTATCTTGGTACAATCCCTTTAATAATGACAAACTGCAATTAGGAGCAACACTAGATGTACTGTGTGGAGGGCTGACATAGCTTAGAATGAGAATAGTAGAGAGGTTAATAAAAGGCAATCATACTGACGTACTTCTCTAACTAGGCTCAGACTGATGATGCTGCAGCATATATTCCATATATACATAGAGGTTTTGCATTGAAAAGGTTCAGAAATAAATACATTGTTTTATTTATTGACTTACTTTGAAACCGGGCAATCCTGGTGGACCCTGAAAATATGTAAAAATGGCGTAAGTCACGCAAGAACAACCATCAATGCCGTACTACGCGGAGGATTAAAGGGGTTTTCCCACCACAGACACCATCACTAACTGAGGGGTCTGACTGCTGGGAGCTTCACTGATGGAAATACTGCACATCAACTCCCTTAGCCGTCCACTGTGCCGGGGAAAGATACTCAGGTCTATGGAGCTCATGTCTATGGGGCTCATGTCTACGGAGCTCACGTCCACGGAGCACACGTCTATGGAGCTCACGTCTACGGAGCTCACGTCTACGGAGCTCACTTCTGTGGAGCTCACTTCTGTGGAGCTCACTTCTGTGGAGCTCACTTCTATGGAGCTCACGTCTGTGGAGCTCACTTCTGTGGAGCTCACTTCTGTGGAGCTCACTTCAGTGGAGCTCACTTCTGTGGAGCTCACTTCTGTGGAGCTCACTTCTATGGAGCTCACTTCTGTGGAGCTCACTTCTATGGAGCTCACGTCTGTGGAGCTCACGTCTGTGGAGCTCACGTCTACGGAGCTCACGTCTACGGAGATTACTTCTGTGGAGCTCACGTCTATGGAGCTCACGTCTACGGAGCTCACGTCTGTGGAGCTCACTTCTGTGGAGCTCACTTCTGTGGAGCTCACTTTTATGGAGCTCACGTCTGTGGAGCTCACTTCTGTGGAGCTCACTTCTGTGGAGCTCACTTCAGTGGAGCTCACTTCTGTGGAGCTCACTTCTGTGGAGCTCACTTCTATGGAGCTCACTTCTGTGGAGCTCACTTCTATGGAGCTCACGTCTGTGGAGCTCACGTCTGTGGAGCTCATGTCTACGGAGCTCACGTCTACGGAGATTACTTCTGTGGAGCTCACGTCTGTGGAGCTCACGTCTGTGGAGCTCACGTCTGTGGAGCTCACTTCTGTGGAGCTCACTTCTGTGGAGCTCACTTCTGTGGAGCTCACTTCTATGGAGCTCACGTCTATAGAGCTCACGTCTGTGGAGCTCACGTCTGTGGAGCTCACGTCTGTGGAGCTCACGTCTATAGAGCTCACATCTATAGAGCTCACATCTATAGAGCTGTGCTGCAGTTCTCTGCACAGTGGATGCTGGGAAGCAATACTGTACAAAAGAAGAGCTTGGGCATCCTTTCCTTCTCCAGATTTATGGGGATCACTAAGGTCAGATATCCTAGCAATGTGCCATAACCTTCTGTGATAGAAATACCCCTTTAAATTTGTGCTAGATCTGAGTAGAACCACAGTGCTATTGAAATTACCTGATCTCCATCAAAGCAGTGTGGCAAACAAGTCTCTTGCATTACAACTTAAGGGCAGATTCAGACAAGGGTGGGCGCAACTACATTCGGCGGCAGGGAGCATAATTGCGCGTGAATGAGGGGATTTATTCCCCTTCTCTGGCTTTTCAAACTCCACACCAGAGCGCATCCTTCACAGAGTGGACGTAGCTAAACTAAAAACCTAATTTTTATTATCAATATATTAAAATTATTTCATATGTATAGGGCTCAGACACACACATAACGTATCACCACACAATAAGGGAATTTGTGTTGACGGATGTGTGGTGATAACTGGGGACCATTGGGGGTTAAGGAGAATTGCAATCACCCAATAATATGGGGAACAATGCACCCCTACGATTGGTTCCCCAGTAAGATTATAAATAATCTGGGAGGATAACCCAGATCTTCGACCGAAAGAGAAAATTCGGAAGATTAAATTGGCCATCACCCTAATCAGTGCATAGAAGATGCGTTTTAGTTACATGCAATATCACAGTTTGGCAATGCTCGGTTCAACACGTTTCACTGTAAATGGTACAGCTCATCAGGAGCGGTGGCTTCATTGTTAGGTCTGATTGCAAATTTAGTGAAAGAGGGATGGCAACAAAAGGATGTTTGCCAACCCCCAATAATAATAAAAAAGTACAGCTCCTATCTCTTCTCAGTCCTAGTATTCACGGCTGAGAAAAGAGCTGGTGAAAACAAAACCACTGAAATCCTATTGGTTTCATCTTGTCCCGTGATTATCACAGCCCATAAGGGAAGAAAACATTTGTCTGAATTCACCCTAAGGGCGCCTACCCACTGGCGTTGCCGATTTTCGTGCGTGAAAAACGCAGCGTTTTTCGCGCGTTTTCCGCGCCTTTTTCGCAGCGTTTTTCGTTAATTTCCATTGACAATCATGGGTGCATTAAGAGAAAAATAAGGAGACATATGCAACTGACAGTTCCTATGTGAAAAAACCCCACGAAACGGGAAAAAAACCCCCAAATGGACAAGAACACATTCTATGCTAATTGCTCTTCAGAAAAAACGCAAAACGCAATTCAGCATCGCAGGAAAAAAAACGCCAGTGGGTAGGCACTAGAGATGAGCGAGCATACTCGGAAAAGACAGCAACGCTTATTCTTGTGCAAGTTAGTTGCCCTATTACTGTAACAGTGTATCGAATAATGTCTCGCTGTAACCATTTTCTCAGGAATTACTGCCAGTTTAGTTCAAACAGATTTCAGGTATTGATGAAATAGTAAACATCCACAGCACATGAAACAAACGAACATTGCTAAATATGTTTAACATTCAAATTCTGTTCAGTAGAATCAAACTGTGTGATAACATTCCTGCGATGTAAATACATTTCTTTCCGCTTTACAGAAGGTGACATGAGGGCACATGAACTGGGAGAAGCAGCTCTGTGATTACATTGGTGAATGTGTTGATGTGTAATAGAATGAATGAGTGAACACATGAATGGGATATCACATGAGGACACCTGAATACATGACTAGTAGAGATGAGCGAGCGTACTCGGAAAAGCACTACTCGCTCGAGTAATTTGCTTTATCCGAGTATCGCTGTGCTCGTCCCTGAAGATTCGGGTGCCGGCACGGAGCGGGGAGCTGCAGGGGAGAGCGGGGAGGAACGGAGGTAAGATCTTTCTCTCCCTCTCTCCCGCCCGCTCTCCCCTGCTCCCCGCTGCGACTCACCTGTCAGCCGCAGCGGCACCCGAATCTTCAGGGACGAGCACAGCGATACTCGGATAAAGCAAATTACTCGAGCGAGTAGTGCTTTTCCGAGTACGCTCGCTCATCTCTAGTAGGCACCCTAAGGGTGACTACCCACTACAGTTTTTTCTTCCCTGCAAAATTCGCAGCTTTTGTTTTTCTGCAGGGGTCTATGGGACTTGTAATGTTAAAATCGCGATCGCGCAAAATCGCAATTTACCACGATTTCACGGTAAATTGCGATTTTTGCGCGATCGCGATTTTAGCATTACAAGTCCCATAGACCCCTGCAGAAAAAAAAATGCTGCGAATTTCGCAGGGAAGAAAAAACTCTAGTGGGTAGTCACCCTAAAGCTGCAGAAATGGTTAAAAACAATTAGGTAGCTCTTACCTGCGGACCTTGAAGACCTGGAATTCCTGAAGATCCTGGAAAACCACGCTCACCCTACAAACCAAAGACGAGGGTTAAAGTGACTGAAATAAAACATCCATATATAGCATTCCATCTCAAGTTACCCTTCTAAGATAGTATACAATGTCCTCCTCCTCTTGCCTTTCTATGCTTTCTATGAGTGTATGCTCACTTTTTAGTTCATTGTATGATTAACCCCTTGTGGCTCTTTTTTTTTTAACATTTTTAAAAAAGTCATAACTAGAGATGAGCGAGCGTACTCGGAAAAGCACTACTCGCTCGAGTAATTGGCTTTATCAGAGTATCGCTGTGCTCGTCCCTGAAGATTCGGGTGCCGCCGCAGCTGACAGGTGAGTCGCAGCAGGGAGCAGGGGAGAGCGGGGCGGGAGAGAGGGAGAGAAAGATCTCCCCTCTGTTCCTCCCCGCTCTGCCCTGCAGCTCCCCGCTCCATGCCAGCACCCGAATCTTCAGGGACGAGCACAGCGATACTCGGATAAAGCAAATTACTCGAGCGAGTAGTGCTTTTCCGAGTACGCTCGCTCATCTCTAGTCATAACCCTTTTCTTTATCCATCAATGTAGATGTCTGGGGGTTTGTTGTTTTTTGCAGGACGAGTTGTATTTTTCAATGGTGCTATTTAATGTACAATATAATGTGCTGAAAAACTTTAAAAAACTCTTAAGTGCAGTGAAATGGAAAAAAAAATGCAATTCCTCCATCTCCGGTCGTGTTTCTACGGTGTACACACTGCAGCAAAAGTGACATGCTAACTTTATTTTATGGGTCAGTACGATTACTACGATGCCAAATTTATATAGTGTTTTTTTTACTGTACTACTTTTAAAAAATACAATATATTTAGAAAAAAATGAATTATTTCCTGCCGCCATCTTCTGACAGCTGTAACGTTTACAATTTTGGAGTACGTATGACTTCTTGATCACTGTTTATTACATTGTTTCTTGGAGACGGGGTGACCAAAAAAGTGCAATTCTGACATGATGTATTTCTTCTTTCACGATGCGGGGTAAATAATGCCTTACGTTGATAGATATAAATATGGCAAAAGGGTTCTCAATAGAGATGAGCGAGTATACTCGCTAAGGACAATTACTCGATCGAGCATTGCCCTTAGCGAGTACCTGCCCACTCGGGAGAAAAGGTTCGGCTGCCGGCGCGGGTGACAGGTGAGTAGTGGCAGTGAGCAGGGGGGAGCGGGGGGAGAGAGGGAGAGAGAGATCTCCCCTCCGTTCCTCCCCGCTCTCGCCCGCAGCTCCCCGCCCGCCGCCGAATCTTTGCTCCCAAGCAGGCAGGTACTCGCTAAGGACAATGCTCGATCGAGTAATTGCCTTTAGCGAGTATACTCGCTCATCTCTAGCTCTCAACTTTTATTATCTTTTATTTTTTTTAAAATAATTATTACATTTTTTTAAAATTGATTTTTAAATTTCTTTAGTCCATATAAGAGACATGAACTTGCGATGGTTTGATCACTCCTGCAGTATGATGTAATACAACAGTATTACATTACACCGCGATCTGACAGGCAATCTGTCGAGCTACACTACAGATATAAAGCCCCTAGCTGCCTTGCCACCTGAATGGCATTGCGTGATGTCATCACAGGGGGTCATTTGGGACCTCTGAACTCTGATCAGGGTATTTAAATGCCGCTGTTAGAATTAGTGTCATTCAAAGGGTTAACAGCTGCCATCAGCGGTGGTGCTGATCGCAGTTATTGCGGGGCAGGTGTCGGCTGTAAGAAACAGCCGGCATTCGCATTGTATGGATCTAACCCTGATTCCCCTCCATAAAAACCCCAAACCTCAATGCCGTAATTGTACATCGCGGAGCGTAAGGGGTTAAGAGAATTTCAAACTTGTAAAAAAATAAATGAGACATTTTTTATACCTTTGTACCATTGCATCCTGGGATACCAGAAGGTCCGGGGGCTCCATCCTGCCCAGGTAACCCCTGAAAGAGCAATTGTAATGGTTTAAATGGATAACACAATAGATTATCCAATAATGGATAACGGTCAACACAAAAGTAACAGCATGAAGAACATAAGGGGTTGTTACTTACAGGCAATCCAGGAGCTCCAGGAAATCCCGGAAGTCCTGGAGGTCCCTGAAAGGAGAAACAGTCGTTAGAAAAATAATTAAACTGATTCCGAGTTCTGCTAAATCCAAGTTCACCTCAACACGACGGAGAGGAGAAAGCTGCAGCCGCTGCAGAACTTCACTCAATGTACTGGCCAAATACAACTACCGGTATATTGTGCATAGCCTACTTTTACAGAGTTTGTGCCAAAAGTTTACGTACTCTTATTCCTTTGGGTCCAAACGGTCCTGATGTGCCATCATCACCCTAAAAACGGATAAAGTGAGACAGGGATATGTTATTGGAGATCGCAACATTTCTACAAATAGTTACATTCTTTTTTTCTTCACCTTTCTTGACCTTTTTTCATAGCGTCTCAACTTTTTGGGAATTTGGACTGTACACCAGGTGGCCAGAGCAGGGGTGCAGCCATGGCCATGACTGGAGTTAATTTTACTTTTTGGGACAATTTTTACTTAGCTGTGATCACACAAATTTGCTGACAACTGATTCATCACAGATGCGCTGATTTGCACCTTTCCTAAGCACTACAAACGCCATGGGACAACAAACCACCAATCCCTAATGTACATCTCATATCATTGTCTAACTCTTACTGTAAGAAATGAGGTTTTCTATTATTTCTATCATGTACAACGTTTTAGGACTATCCCCGATATTATGAGCAGGTGTATCAGCCTACTACTAACTTTTTTAATTTCTTTACGCAGTTATTTCTGTACATGGCTCTATCGCCATCTGATGGTGAAAGCAATTATTGCAGCTCAGTGCTGGTTATGGACTTATTTTCAAATAAGAAATGTCAATACATAATCACATTGTGGAACAAACAAAGCCATAATTACTTGACTTCCATTTATTTGAAGGGCCACTCTGACGAAAACAAATGTTTCCATGCCTGTCTCCCTCACATGATTGCCTGTCACACTCTGGAGGTCTCCTCTGTATATTGCAGCCACTTTACATGTAGTGCAGCCTCCTGTCTGATGCTTATCTGGTACCATGAGATTTTTTACTTTCAGTTTCACATCTATCCCATGATGCATTAGCACAGCATTAACTGAGGTTATACCATTTCTACCTGCTGGGAGGACAGTTTAATTATCATTACCTTCTATATTCTTCTAAATAAGCCACAGACCATAAGTATACAGTCAGGAGCAGAGACGTAACTTGAAGCTTCTGGGCCCCAATGCAAAATCTGGAACAGGGCCCCCAACTGTAATGCTTTATTCATAGTACTGGTCTCCCTATATGGAGAGGAGAGGGCTTATGGGCCCCCTAAGACTCCTGGGCCCAGGTGCAACCGCATCCTCTGAATCCCCTATAGTTACACCAGTGTTCAGGAGGATGAGCTGTGATCTCCTCTATTATACCTGTGTGAGCTGTGTAATCATCATCAGTAACTGTGATATGGGTGTCTGCTTCCCCTCTAGGCAGTTTGTGGTAAAGATCATGTAACAGTATCACACAAACTAAGAATTTGACTAGAAAATGCATACAAAACCCCAAGTAGATCTGAGCTGTTCAGAACTGAGATCACATGACCATCTGAGGAGAAAGGGGCCACGAGTTTCAAACAAAAAAAAAACAAAAACTAACCAAGTAACACTAGCTCAACTTATATATATACTAAGGGAAAAGTTATAGAATGAATGACAAAAATCACTGAGGTGGCCCTTTAAGATACAAGAAAAGAAAGTTTGTTTTCTTACCTTAAGCCCCCGAGGTCCAGGTGGCCCTTCAGGGCCTGGAAATCCAGGTAAACCAAGCTGTCCTTCTAATCCAGGAAGCCCCCTCTCACCCTATTAGAAACAGAGAGCTAATTATGACCACATATTTGTCTGCTGTAATTACTTTAAAAACTGGAGCATTACTTCACCATCACGGAATTATATCCTGATCTCTAAAAGTTTGGGAAGTTGGGAATATACAGTATATAATTGCATCAAATATAATGCTCCATAGCGCAAACTGAAACGGTCCGATCGCTCTAACCAACTACAAGTGTTAATCGTGGAGTTAATGTAGATAAACTAGTCAGCATTTGTTATGTATCCTAAAGTCCCTTAAAGGGAACCTGTCACATTAAACGCGAGGTCTGATCTGCAGAAATCATGCTGTTGTAGAGCATGAAACCTGGTGCTCATGTGGTGTTAAAGGGGCACTGCAGTTTCGAAGAACTTTGCATAAATCATACAAAAATGCCTCTTTTTCCACCCATCAGCCATTTCTTTTTTATGTCTTGCCATCTGCTCTGATCGCTCACTCTCAATTCTATTCATCTTAAGAAACACCGATTATCAGCGTACTGAGGGATGAGGTTACAGTTGCTCACAGAGTCTATCAAAAGGGAAGAACAAAGAGGAAGCAGAGAGGGAAGGAGAGACACACACAAAAAGACACTGCTGGTTCTAGTAAGCATTTTACTGTTTCAACCCAGTGCTGAATTCACAGCTACACTGCTCAGTAGTGCTGTAAAATGTCTTTTATGCTGTGGCTTCTTCTAAGATAGGGAGACAGAATATATGCCTGCAGTGCAGGGGTGAACTGGCCATTGTACCCACTGAGAAAAATGCAGATGGGCCGGTCGGGCAGAAACTTTTAAATTTGGCTGCGGAAGGGAAAAAAAAAGAAAAAAAATGCAAATACTCTCTTGTGTCTCTCCTCCCGGCTCCCAGCCACTGCAGTTGGCATTGGCGAGACCAGAGACTGGATGTAACGATCGTGTGATCGGACAACATGAAAGTCATTGTGGGACCAATGCAGCGCGGACTACAGTGGCTGCGAGCCAGGAGGAGAGACACAGGTGAGTATGGGTTTTTGCTATTTTAAGACATATCACAGGAATGGTGAGGGGCATAATTATTAGATGAAGGGGGCCAGGAGCGCCATTACTGTTAGAAGAAGGGAGGCCAATAGTGGCATTATTATTATAAGAAAGAGGCCATGAGGGGCAATATTACTAAAAAGAGTCCAGAATGAACATTACTACTAAACAGAGACTATGGGGAGCATTATAATTAAATTAATAATAATGCCCCTGCTAGTCCCCATTTACTATTACTAAACGGGGGCTAGCAGAGGCATTATCATTGGTAAACAGGAGCCAGAAGTGGCATTATTATTACTGAACGGGGCAAAGAGGGACATTATTAGCTAAAGAGGTTTTATGGGACATTATAAAAACTTATAGGGGGTTTAAATGAATAGACATTGGAAGCTCACCATCAAACCAGCAAAGCGGTGGGGCTGCAGTGTTGGACGGGCAGAGGCTGCGATAGGGGAGTATTCAATTTCTATTTATTTTGTTATAATTTTTTTTCAATTTCCCAAAAAATCCCGATTAAGGATGCTATGAAGGGAATTATTTCTGAGTGGGGGCATAAAAGGGGGCTCCATTATTGAGTATATGGCACTAAAAGTGGTACTTATTGCATGTAAAGGCAGGTGGCTTTGAAATTGAGAAGTCAACATTGTCTGTGTGCCGGACAGATTGCAACGGGGAGAAGTCAAGATCATGGTATGGGCCGGATGGAAAAGAAAAGGGAAAGTGAACAACCTCAGTCAGAGGACGTCACTTGTGATCACTGGAGGTAACTGTAATGTAATCACTAATCACTTATACAATCTGCAGAGAGGCTATGTACTGGTACTAAGAACCGGCATCTACTGCTGTATGGTTACTGTATGGGGATAATCTTGGTCTTTGTATACTGTTTATTTCGATAACACTATGAAGGTATTATTTGGACACAGTCTGTGGGTATTATTTAGCTCTCACAGAGTCATTATTGGTAATACCGTGTTTCCCCGAAAATAAGACAGTGTCTTATATTAATTTTTGTTAAAAAAAGTTTAACTTTTTTACATGTACAGCTGCCTGGACACTATTTAAATTGACTTTTTTAATTAACTGTTAGTAGGGCTTAATTTTGGAGTAGGGCTTATATTTCAAGCATCCTCAAAAAGCCTGAAAAATCATTTTGCATCCTCAAAAATTTTGGAAAATCATACTATGTCTTATTTTCAGAATATGTCTTATTTTCAGGGTATGTCTTATCTACTGGGAAACAGGGTGTTGTTCTATGTAGTGGTTTTTATTATGTATGGTAGTATTATTCCGTCACTATGTTGTGGTAATATGTGATCATGCTGTGGTGGTGTAATTAGCTCCTCATATCGTTTATTATTCAGATTATTGATCTTTGTAGTTGTTTTTGTTTAGTGACAATGGGATGATATTAACAGCTATGCGAGGGTATTACGTGATCATGGTGTGGCAGTATTATTTGGCCCTTATATAGTGTTACTACTGGTATTGTTGGTTTTGTTATAGTGGGTCTTGTACAGTATGAAGGTAATTATGCAGGTCATGACTGTAAAAAAAACTGTGTCTGGGCATGTTTTTCCACTATTTTTTGCCCATGTACTTTTAATAAACTTTATTAACATTTATTCCATTCTATATTTAGTTCTACAGGAAACATCACAATGTGATATTATCATCACTTCTCTAATACTTTGGTATACTCGGTGAGTCTAAAGCTGGAAAAAAAAATCTATCAGGCTATGCTGCAGCATAATAGGTGTACAACTATGACATGCCTGAAGACCCTTCCTAGGCCTATGGCTGCCATCATTACCCACTGGCATCCCGCAACTGTGGAGGGACGATGGGGAAAGAAAGATTCCCATCCCTCTGTCTAACCACTTAGATGCTGTGATCGCTCCTGACCGTGACTTCTAGGGAGTTAAATGACCAGGATCAGAGTTTTCTCTGATCCTGGCCATTACAGTGAGAGCCTTGCTGCCAGTCAACATGGAACCCTCACAGTAATCATAGAGGATGGACTTAAGTCAAGTGTCCCATTTTTCAAAAACTACCCGAAGTCGAAAAAGTGCATTTGCTGCACAATACAGTACATGATATACAAACTGCATAAAGTGGCAGTCTGCATTCTGCTGGAGATCTGCAAGGCAACACTAAAGAATTTGATATCACAGAGACTTCCAGGCTTGGTTTGTTTCCAATCATGAAGAGTAAGATTTAATTAAAGAAAACTACATTAGGGAAT
Source organism: Eleutherodactylus coqui (assembly GCF_035609145.1). Classification (NCBI taxonomy): domain Eukaryota; kingdom Metazoa; phylum Chordata; class Amphibia; order Anura; family Eleutherodactylidae; genus Eleutherodactylus; species Eleutherodactylus coqui. Next base: position 111,984,505 of record NC_089846.1, on the reverse strand, counting down.
TGCTTCACATAAAGTCCCTTATAAGCTAATGTTCAAACCTTTTACCTGGGGACTCCCCCCCCCCCCAGGGGACTCCCCACCCCCCCACCCCCAAAAAAAAAAAAAAAATTCAACTTCAACAGACAGTGTAGTGATATTTAGGCACAGATTAAAGACATCTTCTGCTTTCTACTCAGCGGCAGTCAGCTGAGGGAAGTCTGAATCTGCAATCTGTTGGATTTTATGTCATAAATGTATTTTTCCCCCCACCATAGCCCTCCGGCAGGCGTACATGTGACGGAAGTATGCATGCTGTCTGAGGACTCTGACTGATAGCAAACACGGACTCCCTGGAATCATGACTCAAAGCCTAGGCTGGGCACATATCCAGTACAATACCACAGACTTTCCCTAGGGAGGTATTTTAGACTAATTATATAGAGGATATAATTTCCTTCTATGATCATCAAGTTCTTTTTAGATTAGTTATAAAAAAATTATCTACGGCTTTCTTTATAGGCATCCCCAGCAGGAAATAAAACAATGGCTGTTGCAAATGTGTGAGTAATTATCAGTACCTTGGCTTCAGCGCTCAGAGACTTAAGGCATGCCTTCCAGCTATTAGAACAATGTTGCACCACTTTTTCCCCCATAAGGCCACACGCCTTTTAGATAAGCCACGGCCTTTGTGTCCCCTCACTGTAATAGTGATTATTAGTAACTCCATCACAGTTTTAGTGCTCCTTAGTGACCCTCCCACTGTAATAGTGTAGCTCTAAATAATTGTCAGATATCACTTTTACACAGTAATCGTGACTGTAGTGACCGCAGATCACGTCTTGTCTGATTGGAGTTGTCTGTTTTTCTTCTCTGTCCAGGATTGACTCCCCTCTACACACTCCTTCCATCCTGCCTCTACTCAATCAACCTCTCAATGCCCCCCTCTGTGGCTCCACAAAGTAATAATGCTCCCTCTGTGGCCCCATTTACTAACAATTTGCCCTCTGTAGCCCCACTAAGTTATAGAATGCCCTTCTATAGCCCCAATTAGTTTTAATGTGCCACACTGTGGCCTCACTCAGTTAGAGTGCGCCCTCTCTGTGACCCCATTAAGTTATTAAGCTCACTCTGTGACCCCACTGAGTTATAGTGCGCCCCTCTGCAATTTCTTTTTAGTTATACCCTGTTTCCCTGAAAATAAGACATACCCTGAAAATAAGACATAGCATGATTTTCCAGAATTTTTGATGATGCAAAATGATTTTTCAGGCTTTTTGAGGATGCTTGAAATATAAGCCCTACTCCAAAATTAAGCCCTGCTAACAGTTAATTAAAAAAAAGTCAATTTAAATAGTGTCCAGGCAGCTATACATGTAAAAAAGTTAAAACTTTTTGAACAAAAATTAATATAAGACACTGTCTTATTTTCGGGGAAACACGGTAGTATGGCCCTCTAAGGCCCCACTTATTTGTACACTCCCTTCCACGCCAACTCCCGAAACTCCGACCATTAGCAACAATAACCATCTTCTTTCTTCCTCGCTCACAGGACTGCTGAACAGTCAGAATTCTGGCACAAGTAGATTTAAAAATTCCCCCCATACTTCTTAAGGTAGGCATGTGGTTTTGTTGCTTGCGTCACTTTTTGTGAATCTGATGTGGACATTTATGGGTTGGTATCAGAAATACTAGGAGTACCATTGCTACTTTCTGCAGGTGGTCAGTCTTCCATCACTTAGGTTACTGGCCCAACAAAGTTCTTTATGGAAGACGAATTCCCCATTATTGTACTTCCATCCAAATCATTCAAACCCATAAGAGACACTTTTTTTCCATTAGTACATAGCACTCATGTTCAAAGGAGGCAGGCATTTTCTTAAGGCTCTGCTCGCACTTGCACTTGTTCTTTAACCGAAGTGAGGAATTCAGAACAGACAAGAGCCAGAATATCAAGCATGAGAAAGAAGCTGTAGAAATACAGTTGGCATCAAGGGCTGCAATAATAATAATAATAATCTGTATTTGTATGGCGATAGCAATAAGAGCTGTAAGTAAATGCAGCTCCCGCTTTAACCTCCTATATCCCAGGAGAACCATGATTCCTACCTTGTTTCAAAACCAAGATCATTGGCTTTAAAACAAGATGAAAATAAAAGCTCTACCTGTCATACAGCCTGAAATAGAGTCATTTGTAGCAAAGACATATCTCATATGTTCTTGGTTACTGAAGTACCTCCCTGCGAGTTACATCCATAGCAGGTAGTTTAAACTACTATATTGTTCATATGGTTCCATATAATGCAGGCCTATACTGTATTATCAATAATTAAAGTAAAGCTCTGCATCTTTGCCACTTTAAAGTGAATGTTCACCTTTTAACCCAATTTAGCTCCATAAGGGCGCCCACCCACTGGCGATTTTTTTTCCCTGCGAAATTTGCAGCATTTTTTTCCTGCAGGGGTCTATGGGACTTGTAATGTTAAAATCGCGGTCGCGCAAAATCGCAATTTACCGCGAAATCGCAATTTTGCGCGATCGCGATTTTAACATTACAAGTCCCATAGACCCCTGCAGAGAAAAAAATGCTGCGAATTTCGCAGGGAAAAAAAATCGCCAGTGGGTGGGCGCCCTAACGATGAGACTTAATTTAGTACTTCACCCATCAATTCTGACTTCACCCATTGACAACGAGTGGTGGAGACGACCCACTTGATAAATTTTCAGCATCAGGAGCCAAATCTAAGAAAATCCCATATTTGGTTTGCGGACAAATAAGAAAGATTGTAACGGTCTGGAGCAAGTTCGGAGTCTTGTGTTGTAACCCAAGCAGATAGATAGCATGGTCAGGGAAATGCAATGTCAGTAACGGGTAAAAAGCTGTTGCAATACAAGGGAGCATGCAAGTAGCATAGTCAGGATTTAGCCAGAAGTTGGTAATGGCTAGGTATCTGTTGCAGTACAAGGGAGCAGTCAGGTAACGCAGTCAGGATTTAGCCAGGGATCCGTAATGGGTAACAGCAATCGCGTAGAGAGAAGCTGTTGGTAGTAGAGCTTGACTAAAGACCGTCACACGGCCAAATGTCTGACCATTGTCTATGTGTATAGAATCCCTCACTCTCACCTCGCCATACTCTGCACATCTCCAGCCCCTTTACCTTCTGTATCACCCCATTACTCGTAGTATGTAAGCTCGTTAGAGCAGGACCCTCACACCTATTGTTTCCATCAACTGATTACTATGTAACCGTGGTTCTGTAATTTTTGTATTTTTTGTCTTCCTGTATCCCCCCTGTCTATATAAGCGCTGCGGAATATGTTGGCGCTATACAAATAAAGATTATTATTATTAAAAAAGCACAATTATCTCGCAAGGATGGGAGGTACTAGGCCAGCTTTATATGGAGTGTGCAATCAAGGGTCAGGGTAGAGCCAATCAGGGAAACAGGAGCAGGAACTAGGATAAGGTTTAGCAGAGGAGCTATCCAGGGAGCTGGACAGCTCAGCAGTATGTTCTGTCGCCTGGAGTACAGGAGGTCCTGGGTTAGAGTCCTGACAAATACATCATTGGGGTAAGCAGGGCTGTAATTGCAAGGCTACATAGTCAGCCCTGCTGAGATGAGGACATGACAGGTTAGCTTTAATATGCATTATTAATATTACAGCCTGTAGATGCTTTAATGAAGGGCAACTTAATAGATCCTTAATCAGGACTTGATAGGCACATATGCATGGCCATTTAGGCCCAGGCAATTCATCAGCACCCAACAATCATGTTGACAGAGGGGAGCCTCCTCTCTCTGACTATCTACTTAGATGCTGTGGTCATCATTGGCCATGACACCGAAGGGGTTAAATGAGTAACATCATGTCATTTTTAGGTCCAACAATTCCTTAACATATCTTTATAGCAATTGGAGCTGCATTATTTCTGATATTAAGCTTAAAGGGGTTGTCCCGCGCCGAAACGGGTTTTTTTTTTTTCAATAGCCCCCCCGTTCGGCGCGAGACAAACCCGATGCAGGGGTTTAAAAAAAAAAACGGATAGTACTTACCCGAATCCCCGCGCTCCGGTGACTTCTTACTTACCTTGCGAAGATGGCCGCCGGGATCTTCACCCTCGGTGGACCGCAGGTCTTCTGTGCGGTCCATTGCCGATTCCAGCCTCCTGATTGGCTGGAATCGGCACACGTGACGGGGCGGAGCTACGAGGAGCAGCTCTCCAGCACGAGCAGCCCCATTCAGAAGGGAGAAGACCGGACTGCGCAAGCGCGTCTAATCGGGCGATTAGACGCTGAAAATTAGACGGCACCATGGAGACGAGGACGCCAGCAACGGAGCAGGTAAGTGAATAACTTCTGTATGGCTCATAATTAATGCACGATGTACATTACAAAGTGCATTAATATGGCCATACAGAAGTGTATACCCCCACTTTGTTTCGCGGGACAACCCCTTTAAAATTTCTGGCTTCCTACCTAGGGCAAGCTTGACTCTTTTAAGGACACGGCCAATTTCATTTTTTCAATCAGGTTTTTTTCATCTTTGATCTCCAAGACCCATAACTTTTTTATTAGTTCGCCGATATCCCCTTTGTAAGCTTAGTTTTATTTAGTACTTTATCACCACATTCTGACAATGATCATGTTGAGTGTCCAGGATTTGCTGACTGTGCTCTTTTTGGGGCCCAAACGATGAGAGTGTGGCTGTCACCCTAGTTTTGCAACTGATGCTTCTTATTAAAATATTTCATATTGCTATAACATGCTGTTAAAATGGCAGGCATGATGTCATAGAGCAGGAGGAGCCGAGCAGATTAATATATAGTTTTATGGGGAAAGATTCAGTATTCTACTCATTGAAACTTCTGCACATTCTGAGCCGAAAAGTCCAATAGGCGGTCCTATCAGTGATTGACAGCTGTCTCTATATACACAGTCATTCACAGATAGCTACCAATCACTGATAGCTCCGCCCATTGGACTGTTCAACTCAGAATGAGCAGAGATATAAATGAATAAAATACAAGTTCTACTGAATCTTTCCCTATAAAACTATATATCAATCTGCTCGGCTCCTCCGGCTCTATAACATGATGTCAGCAGGTTGGACAGCATAACCAAGCTGACAGGTCCCTTTTAAGTCGTTTGCTTACTGAGTAGTCACTGATGAAAATGAAATGTCATTACAAAGAACAGCCTGAGCTAACCACCTCATCAGAGATGCAAAACTTGTATACTAAAGCAAAGTGTGCAGAGCATGTTGTAACTTGGCACATGCTGGCTCCTGCCTGTGGGTGACTTGAGTCTAAGCATGGTATTCATGCTCAGGCAGCAAAACAGCGGCACCACCCAGGACCTGGTATCAACAAGCCTGGGTAATAGTCCATGTCTCCTGCTTTATTATGGTCTAACAAATTTTATCTGCATTAAATTCTATATATATATATATATACCCTGCTTCCCTGAAAATAAGACATATTGTTTTAATTCCCCTTTTGTGTCCCCCATATAGTAACAGTGGCCTATAAAGCACAAGTCTGGTGTTGTGTATTTTTTTCACCATGCAGGATCAATAATGCATCATTTTGATAGATCGGTCCTTTTACAGACGCAATGGCACTGAATATATTTTTTTTTGGGGGGGGGGGTCCTTCTTTTGATTTTTTTATTATGAGTACGGGAAAAGTATTTTTTTTAACTTAGTATCCTTCATTTTTTATAAACATAAAAAGACTTTATTTTTCACTTATTTTTACTGGGTTTTTTAGGCCCCATAGGGGACATGAACTTTTGGCCTTTTGATTGATTAGACCATATACTGCAATACTTCAGTACTGCAATATATGGTATTTCTACCACAGGCCCGTCCTAATAAACAGAATTACATGGCAGCCTCTGGCTGCGATCGCAACTGAATGACACCCTGCGATATTATCACAGGTGTGCCGTTCGGGAACCCCAAACTGTGATCGGGTCATTTTGAGTGTTAGCAGCCCACAAGCAGCATAAGTGCTGCTCATGGCTGTTGCTAGCAGTTGTCAGCTGTCCCGCTCCATACAAACCTTGACAATGGAGGGTGAACATATAAGACAAAATGCGTCCAGGGGTTACAAGAACTAAAGATTCCACATACGGTAAGCAGCATTTTGGAGAGTGCTGCGATCTTCCTAATTATTTCAATGTGCGGAACTTCCTTTCAACTAGCATCTATTCCTCCCCAAAACCCGGAGTGCAGCCCCTTGGAATCTACCGTGTTTCCCCGAAAATAGGACAGTGTCTTATATTAATTTTTGTTCAATTTTTGTTTTTTTACATGTATAGCTGCCTGGACACTATTTAAATTGACTTTTTTTAATTAACTGTTAGCAGGGCTTAATTTTGGAGTAGGGCTTATATTTCAAGCATCTTCAAAAAGCCTGAAAAATCATTTTGCATCCTCAAAAATTCAGGAAAATCATGCTATGTCTTATTTTCAGGGTATGTCTTATTTTCAGGGAAACAGAGTATCAGAAGAAGAAATTGAAAATGACAAGTTGAACTCAAGATGCTGCATCACCAATGCTTCGGCTGGCACTTGAGATGCTCAATCAGCATAGCTGGGAATGTTGCAGAGCCAAAAGCATTGTGTGCATCCCTCCTCTCTGCACCTTTGAAGTCTCCTGACAATATCACAGCTTTGTTTCGATCCCTGTAGAAGCATTTTTTTAATTATAGAAACAATTAAATGAGTAACTGTCTTTTGCTCACACTTGTACGGTCTTTTTTGATACTCTTGTTACTAGCCTGCGGGTAGCTATGATTAAACATTTATAAAGCTGATTTGATCATTATTGGCACGGGTTGTATGCATGTGCCACTAACCTCAATCAGAGTCTGCCAAGTTGCTATGCAAAAAACTCAGTGCCTGCTTATGCACGTTCACAATAGGCTATGTTCACACGCTACTATTATATACACTATCATGTAACTAGTGCACATTAAAGGGATTGTCCAGTTGGAAACTGTTGATGGCCTATCCTCAGGAAAGGTCATCCACAGTAGATTGGTGGGGGTCTGCCACATAGGATCTCAGCCGATCAGCTGTTTCTGCAGGAAGCAGGCAGCTCCGTACTCATTGCAGTGGCCAAGCTTGGTATTGCAGCAAAGTTCCCAATCATATCAATGCCTGCAATACCAGGACTGGCTACCACAGTGGGGACAGAGCAGACTGCTTCCCAAAGAAATCATCTTAGTGCACGAGTGCATCAATCCGGCAAATAGCTGATTGGCGGGAATCCCTAGTGACAGATCCCTACCAAGCTACTAGGATGACCTATCTTCAGGATAGGCCATCAATAGTTTACAACTTTAATTATGCGGTCAGTCCTCCATGGAGGAGAACTCTAAAAATACATTCCATCAGAAGCCAATTCCATGCTATGAAAAATGGGCTCCCATTATGGGAACCACTCGTCTTAAAGGGGTTGCCCAGCTGTAAACTATTATAGACCTATCATTAAGTTAGGCCATCAATAGTGGATCTCAGTGGTCTATTAATCAGGAACCTCACAGATCTTCAGTTTGCCAGGCCAGCCTTGGTATTACAGGCAACGTTCCCATTGAAGTGAATGGGAAGTTTGCATGTAATACCAAGATTGGCCACAGCAGAGAGAATGGAGCTGTCTACTTCCTGCAGAAATCAGCTCAGTAAGTAAGTGCATTACCCTGATGGACAGCCTATCAGCGGAGTACTGGCTGGTTGACCCCCAATAAATCCATTACTGATGGTATTCCCCAAGGACAGGTCATCAGTAGTTTACATTCCTCATAAATACTGTACACAGTTTAATATGAAGTGTCCATAAGCTTAGTTGGATAATATTTACCTTGTCTCCCTTCACACCACTGCAGTCACATTTTGATGTACACCCCTGGCAAGCCTGTAGGGGGGGGAAAAATCACATTAGATTTTTCTGCATTTTCATGATATTTCAGCTGTAAAGAATAAGATAAATACTAGCAAAAAACTTCAATATAGACACAGAATTATCAATCAGGGACTTTAAAGGAGAAGTTGTGCATTAAGGAAAAGCAGCATGTTCCTTCCAGTAATATAGCGTTTGTACAAGACGTTGGCACCAAAAATACAGATGAGCAAACTTGCGCAATTGTTACTTAAACGCATAATCCTAATTTGTGGCAATCAAGTGGTTAAATATGACGGTTTGATGTGTGTCAGCAACTCGCAGAACTAATAAATCTGTTGGGGGGCCGATGAGAGGCGCAGCCGCTACATGCAAGAATTGATTAGCACTATAATCTTCAGAGCCGGCAGAAGTGCTTGCTCAGCAGCCCTGCTAATCTGTGAAGAAGACGTTACAATGGAGCCGGCGGAAGGGATGCGTCAGCAGATCCAGGCTACCCACTGGTGAACAAGCAAGCCTGAAATTTCACATGGCCTATGGCGCGTATGAAATGCAGGAGACTATCAGTCTACCCATTGCAATCCAGCACAGATTAGGAGACTGGCAGAGGAAACAAATGCTTACACTTCCAGTAATAATAGAAGCAGCTTTAAGAGATACATTGTATTCATAACATGCTGTTGAAGTAGGCGCTGCAGGCGAGCAGCGTGCTGAACATGTTGTAAGGGTTGTACTAAAATAGATTATGTAACCAATGTCACCTAAAGGGATCTTTGCATCTCAGTTAACCAAGACGGGAATACCCAACAGAGGTGGCCTGCATTACAGAAACGGCGTAGTTGGCCGTCTTCACAACTCCCATTCACTTCTATGGGCATTATGGAAGCAATGTAGTAGAGCACGACTGCAGCATACAGGTGGGTATTCCCATCTAGGCCATGATTGACTGGGACACACCTTTAGGACTCATTTACACGAGGGACCTAATTACGCAAAAAATCTGCGTGCAAACAAAAATCGTGGCTTACTGTGCAAAAAAACGCGTGAATGGACGATTTTCCTCGATCGAGTCCCGAGCCTCGTTAGGGTGAAAGTCACTCATTCACACGATTGGGAGCGGTGTGTTGCAAAAAATATTGTGTGGCTGTTCGGAATTCCCTTAGTTGGTAGAAATCCTCCTAATGACTTCTAATGTCTTAAATACCGGCACCTGTCGGTGGACACTCCTGCGTTTTGCGCACCAAAGATAGGTCAAGATTAGAGAGGAGCGAGCATACTCGATAAGGCAAACTACTCGAGCGAGTAGAGCCTTATTCGAGTACCTGCCTGCTCGTCTCTAAAGAATCGGGTGCCGGTGCGGGTGACAGGTGAGTTGCGGAGGTGAGCAGGGGGGAGCGGGCGGGAGAGAGGGAGAGAGAGATCTCCCTTCCGTTCCTCCCCCCGCCGCTCCCTGCCCCCTGCCGGCACCCGAATCTTTAGAGACGAGCGGGCAGGTACTTGAATAAGGCACTACTCGCTCGAGTAGTTTGCCTTATCGAGCATGCTCGCTCATCTCTAGTCAAGATCTATATTTTTGCGCAGCAGGGGATTTCAGTTGCTGATGTCCTACTTTTTGAATGTTTTTATAGGAAACCACTGGTTCTAATAGCCGCGATTTATTTGCGCGACTAACTTAGCTGCGCAAATTCCCTTGTCTCAGCAAGCCTTGAAAAAGAACCTGTAAGCTCTCTTCCTATGCCTTGTATTCTCCATAAATGCTGAAGAAGCTTTACTCAGAACTATACATTGTTGTGATGTCCCTCTGTTACTCCTCCTGCAAATCTATCTAAAGGGGGTTGTCCAATTGTTAAATACTTAGGACAGGCCACCAATAGCAGATCAGCAGAAGTCTGCTCCGAAGTAAGGAAATCGCTCATATATATGACCCCATTCAAAAGAATAGGGGTTGATATTTGGGCAAGATTTCTCCGTCCTGTAACGCACAAACCTTGCGCAATTTTTTCGACCGTGTAAAAACCACCTAAGCCCTTACAAGGGCCTTGCTGGGACCTTTTACATGGGACGGGACTAGTCCACACAGAAATTTCTGCATCACAAGGTTAACCCTATGAGGCTTGAATTCCGTAACTGTTCAAATCCGCCTGTCTTTACTTCAAAACCGCAAAATTAAATTCTGCATCAGCAAAGCGAAGGAATTAAGGACTTCTTGTCGAATCGTTGTTGCGGATTTCTAACATGCAGAAGATGTACATCCGCCGTTAAAGTCTACGTAAAAAACGGAAGATGTTCTGCAAGGCGTTCCGCAGTTAAAAATACGACAAAATCCGCACTAATTGGCAAAGTCTGCGCTGCGTCCTGCGGATAATCCCACCCCCTGTGAAAGGTCCCTCTTGGTTCTAGAGGAGAACGCTCATCACGCTTTTTCGTAAGTACGCATTTTCTCTCTTCTAGCCAAATCATTAGACTACGGTAATTCGGTTCCTGTCTTGATACAATGTTTCATTATTCCTTCCCCATGTTACAGCTTGCTTGAGGACATCGGTGTAATTTTATTTAGAAGGTCAGCTGCTGTAAACCACTGAGCCCACCACAACCAGCGAGCGCTCGTTAACAGGGGGCTCTGCCTCCCACCACACCATTGTATGCTAGAAGTGGTTTCATGTGGAAATCATTGATTGAGAATGACACTGACTTTGAACCAGAAAGTTCAAGTTGTATCTATTGTTAATGGTGACATCGCACTACTTAGTATAAGTTCACGATCCCCGGAACGTCATGCTTTCTGTCAGCCTGCATTAATGTAATGTGTTTTTTTTTATTACCGCACTATTTACAAGTCAATGTGCTTCCATTAGACCTTGAGACTTTGTGTTTCTGTTCCAGCTAGAAAAAGAAAAAAAAACACTAAGAAAACTCAATGTGCCTGACAACAATGCCTGTGATGGCCATAGGGGAACACTAGAGGGCGCCCCTTATCTCCATTTCTAACACGCAGAGTAGTTTTTATTACATGTTCATTTCTTTTTATGGTTTCTAACTAACTAAATTGGTTTGTGCTAAGATTTTAATTAGAGATAATTTTCCGGTACATTACTGAACGTCGTCATTGATAATCGTCATACCTGCATTACGTTTCTTCTCAGCTGAAAATGAACGCTATGATCGTAGAACTTGTAAGCTATATCTCCAGGAACGAAACATGTGAAGGACATGAATATTTGGCGCAGTGGAAATTATTTTTTTCCCCCCAAAAACCCAAGAGTTTATGTATTTCTACTCCTTTCCTGACAAGCTCTCAGTAGTGAAAATTTCAGGAACACCGGTGTCAAGGTGCAGCAGCTGCATTGTCTTAGCGTGATGTCAGCGTAGCCCATGTGACCGTGGTGTTGGCACATGCAATCTGTCACTTGTTGCCAATCTATAAAGACCTCTTTGCTTTTGTGGGGTTTGAATGGTCAGTAGGGAGGTTAAATCTCCAGCTGGCCAATCAGCTGGGAAAACAACCTCCGTATTGTAGTATACAAATTCTGTCCCCTCCCCTCAGAGGGCGCCAGTTATTCCTCTGCAAGGTGAAGTTTTAGTCCGGTCTAAGTCCTCCTGGTGCTTCCATCTATCTAAATAAGCATTGGATGTTATACATAGTTCTGCTGTGATATTGTTACCATCTGTTATTTGTCATCCCCTTGTACCAACTGGTGACAGTCTAGGTTGCCTCCTGGTTGCTGATGTGGGGCCACCCTGATCAGGGCGACTGCGCCGCTTTTAGGCAGGGTTTTGACATTTTAGTGTATAGGATGAGATTATCCTTTGCCTATCTTGGTTTCATCATTTAAAGTTTTGTTCTAACTATTTTGGCTAATTATTGCATCTGATCCAGATGAGGTGCTTTGGCGTTCTGCCCCTACGTTACAGTCGGTGGAAGTTGGTCAGACTTTCCCATCTATGCGATCACTAACTTAAGGCTCAGTGCACTTTGCTTCTGAGCCTTCTGTTGACATTACAAGATTTTTCAGTGTATATTTACAATGTATCCATCTGTATGGACATATAAGGGAAATTTACTAAGATGGCATCTGCGGCATCTGGCTTTGTACGACTTCCCGGGGTGCTCAATACATGTGCAGACACAGGCCTCCTCATATGTTCAGCACATCCGGCAGCTTTGTTCGCCTTCTCAGAAAAAATGTACATCAAGTCGGACCTGCTGTATATTTCTGGTATAATTTATGCCATTGTATGTCTTAAATTATACATAAATCTGAAGCCACGCCCCCACCCTGACAAACCCCACCCACTTTTCAAAAAAGTTACCAGGTGGGCACAAAAAAGAAAAAGTCACAAAGCTTTGCACAAATACCTGCTTGTGCAAAAACTTGTGAGTTTCTACGCCTGAATGTGCCCCATAGCTCATACATCACCCATAGAGTTCCACTATAAAGAATAAGCATACCACGTAGTACAGGCTTCCCATGGTGGCTCTTTGTAGCACAATTGGCTGCACTTTTTTTCTTACGACGATGCATGCCACCACGTCAGAAGCCATAATTCCACTCATTTGGCTTCCACATGGTCAGACCCAATGAATATGCCTGATGTATACACCAAAAGTCAGGTTCAGATGCATTGTGCGCGGAGGATACAATAACTTACAGAACACAGCACAGAGGAGTACATTGTAATATGCTGCTACAGATGTGTCTATCGTTGACTGCTTCTAATAGCAACCAGCAGCTTTGTGAATACAGCTCTGAGGCTAATACCAGCTGTAACTCACAACTAGTAGAAAAAAAAGTACAGCAAAGATTATACATAGTCACCAAGTGTTTCCCTGAAAATAAGACAGTGTCTTATATTAATTTTTGTTCAAAGAGGTTTACCTTTTTTTTACATGTATAGCTGCCTAGACACTATTTCAATTGACTTTTTTAATTAACTGTTAGCAGGGCTTAATTTTGGAGTAGGGCTTATATTTCAAGCATCCTCAAAAAGCCTGAAAAATCATTTTGCATCCTCAAAAATTCTGGAAAATCATGCTAAGTCTTATTTTCAGGGAAACAGGGTAGATGATATCTATACATGAACTGTAAATTTGACTACTTAAGTGTGAGCATAAAACTTTTTTATACATTACAACTTTTTTTGATTATTAGGTAAGCTACCTTTACACGGGGCCCAAATAATCACTGGAAAAAAAATCTAATTTGGTCGGTAGTCCCCCCTGTACAAGTGGCCGCCGATGGCATTGAGCAAGAAATCGCTCACTTGTTGGAGTCGCTTGCTTGCTAGCAGAACTAAAAAAAAGAACATAGTGACTATCGGTCCGTGAAAACAAGAGCCGTTCAATATTTGTAGCGAATGGAGGTGGGCGGACGGAACAATCTCACAGAATGACTATTGCTCCTATGTAAAAGCATATTAGCGATAGTCGACTGTTGGGCGCCAATGCGCCAAATATCGTCCCGTGTAAAAGGACCTTAGTACCTTCACTAAAAACTTTGAGCAGTTTACATAACCACCCAAAGAAGCGGACGCGATCCCAGCAGAGCCGTCTGCCAGTGACACAGGTGGTTTGGGCACTTATAGAATGTAGTATCATGTCTGGGGGCCGCCCTGTGCAATGTAATGACAAGTTGTGTGAGCGCAGGAGAAGGATGAACGCTGTGAAAGGTGTCCTCGGGGCATGAATGCCTCTCATACTAGTCAATCACAAGCCTCACAGGAATGTGTCTCTCCCAGGAACATTTTTAACATTTTGCTAGTTTTCATTTGAAGAATCAGAAAAAGTTTTTCATAACTTTAGCCGCAGGATCTCTCCAATTTTCCCCGACACGTAGTACAGCTGATAGCACTGCCTGATATGAAACCTTGTATACATATTGTTCTATTATTATACAAACAGCATTTATTTCCTATTATCTGTGTTTGTAGCACTTGTATCGCCTTAAGCCTAGAAAGGAAAAAAAAGTAGGATGACTTGCATGAAACAGAAGCAGCAAATGACACTGAAGAGTGGAGTTTGGGTGGAATAACTTAATTTATATGCTGCAGTGAACAGCATTTAAAGAGACGCTTTATAGCAGAACTCATTGGCCATTCACACAAATTAACTTCTAGGGGAGAATGTTGTGGGCATGCTCTGTGATATGTGCAGGAAGGAGGTGGGAGGTGAGCTGTGTCCATCAATCCTTGTGAATGGTGGATCCTGTGTTATCTATATAGGTGCCACCTTTCAGTATAATCCTGCCTGTGATGATGAGGAGGAGATACCGGTGGAAAGGTTTCCCTACAGAACAGGAAGTGTTGGACTATTATTAGGCTCTGTCCTCAATGAGAAAAGTGGATTTTAGAATTCTTGTAAAATTTAGATTGCGGCAGCAAAATTCTGCAGTGTGATACAAGAGAGGTTGAGATTTGAACAGATCTCATTCACATGTGCAGAAAGAAATCTATGCGGAAATTGACATGGAGTGCACATGCAAAGTTTCACAGCGGATTTTGCACGTTGCAATGCATAGGGTAAAGTCCGTGGCAAATGTGGAGCAAATCCACCACAAATCAACACAATTTGCACATGCAAAAAGGGCAAGCACGAGCAAATACATGATGCCCATTGTGCATGTAAATCGGCCTGAGGCCTCTTTCACACAGGCATATGCATATTTCGGTCTGTGAATACTCTGATTCCCCGCATGTTTCTGCCTACCAGCAGTTTTTAACGCACGCAAAACGCTGCATATTTACGCACATAAAAAGAAATGCACAGAATCCCATTGATTTTGTTCGGAAATATGCAGCACAGGGGCGTAACTATAGGGGATGCAGGGGATACGGTTGCACCCGGGCCCAGGAGCCTTAAGGGGGCCCATAAGGCCTCTCTTCTCCATATAGGGAGCCCAGTACTATGAGTAAAGCATTATAGTTGGGGGCCCTGTTACAGGTTTTGCATTGGGGCCCAGAAGCTTCAGGTTATGCCTCTGTGCAGCATGGTTTAGGTATGGGTACGGGTACAGATACAGATAGAGGGGGGGGGGAGGAGGCTTACCTTTTGTATCAGGGCCCCTGAGCCTTTACTTACGCCCCTGACGCAGCATACGCGCAAGTATTAACGCACGCCCATTGCTTTCAATGAGCTATATCAGTGTGTAATATGCACCAAGATAGGGCATGTTGCGGGATTTTTTTCACACAACTTTTGACCGAAAGACAGATAGGTGATGTCTGATGTCCGTTTCCCTGCACCATCAGATGGGCGATGTCTGAAAAAGGACTCCATATTTGGTATCAACGAATCTGTAACAACCTCTATAATAAATTGAATATACTATTTATCCTGCATGGCAAAAAAAACCATAGTCGCTCCCCGCCGCAACTCACCTGTCACTCGCGCCGGCCCCAAATCTTTAGAGACGAGCGGGGAGATACTTGGCTAAGGCACTACTCGCTCGAGTAATGTGCCTTAGCGAGTATACTCGCCCATCTCTAGTTAGGAACAATTACCATGTCATGGTGGGACGTGTAGGTGACGCTTCTGCAGCCAGGTGAATCAGCCCTGCACGAATGTAACAGATCATCATTACATCATAGTGGTTATTACCAGAGGCGTAACTTGAAGCTCCTGGGCCCCAATGCAAAACTTGTAACAGGGCCCCCTACTATAATGCTTTACTCATAGTACTGGGCTCCCTATATGGAGATGAGAGGCCTTATGGGCCCCCTAAGGCTCCTGGGCTCGGGTGCAACCGCATCCCCTGCATCCTCTATAGTTATGCCAGTGGTTATTACAAGTTACACAGAACAGCCTACATTTGTGATTTGCCAAATTCTGCGCTGACACCACCCAAATCACAGCAGATCTTCTTGATGTTCCTTCCGCAAGAACCAAATAATCACATAGACGCATTTTGCTCTAACAGTATATATAAATACAATGGAGGAGATTTACTACGCAAAATTCCCAGAATCATGTCTCATGCCGTAGATCAGATTTAAAAAGGTACTTTTGACACTTTTTGTGCCTAATTAGACAGTTTTAAAACAGGTGTAGAAAAGTTGTGTAGCTACGCGGAGTCATGCAATCCTCCAAATGTATTAATGGCGTCTGCTACAATTTTGCCACAATATGGTGTAAAGTATCCTAACCAAGATGTGGAGAAAAAGGATGCACCATATATATAATTTTGAGTGAGCCCTGGTCATAGAATTGGCGCATCTTCCGCCTGTCTCGCCTTGGTTTATGCTGCCTATACTTTAGACAGTAGCAATGAATTGTCCCAATATGTTCTATATCAGCATATTGTTAATCTTCCAATGTCTGTTACTACATGAAATCAATATGGTATTTAAGGAACCAAGATAAAAAGACTTATGTCATATCCAGAGAAGCTAATACTTGGAGACTAATGACCTGTAGAAGTCAGAGGTGATGGAAGAGAAGCTAAAGAAGAGTGCCGGGGACCTGCAAGAAGACGCGTCGGAGATGACAGTGCTTCTAAGGTGATGTATTATTTTATTTCTACAGTTAGGGATTATTTTCTGGCTAGGGCTTATATTTCAAGCCCCCCCACTCTGAAAATTCTCGCTGTGGGGAGTCCCCTGCTGTCACAGAAGTGGTAGAGGATCGCGATCATTTCCCATTGATTTTAATGGGGATGGCGCTGCTGCTGGGCCCATTGAAATCAATGGGAGAAGATCACTATCTCCTGCCGTGGCTGTCTCGCATCCAGGGCTTCAAGAAAGATTGCGAGAAACGATATCGGGGCGTCAATCACATCTCGATACCACTCTCTGCCCTTAGGGTAGCTCTGAGCCAATTGAACTTTACCTTCCTAAACTTTTGTATTTTTGCAGCTCCCAAATAAAACTGCCTATTGGAAGACAAGTGGAGATTTATTATATTATGGTCACTCTTACCTCAATCTGCACCCCTGTTATTCTGTCAGATCTGTTGAGCGGCACTAAAGAGTGGGGCATATATGGATCATTATTAGAGTGGGAGCCTGTCAGGGGCATTATTACTGAGCGGGGCCTATATGGGGCATTACCACTGAGTAGTGGCCTGTGAGTAGCATTATTACTGAGTGACGGCCTGTGAGAGGCATTTTTACTGAGTAGGGGCGTATATGGGGCATTATTACTGAGCAGAAGCCTATACGGGACATTAATACTGAGCGGGGGCCTATATAAGACATTATTACTAAGTGGGGCCTACATGGGGCATTGTTGAAGAGTGGTGGCCTATATGGGGCATTATTACTAAGTGGGGCCTGTGAGGTCCATTATAACTGAGTGGAGGTCTATATGGGGCATTATTACTGAGTGGAGGCGTAAGAGGAGCATTATTATTGATTGGGGGCACTTACTCTGTGGGGTCTACATAGAGCATAAAAAGAAG
Organism: Eleutherodactylus coqui; assembly: GCF_035609145.1. Lineage (NCBI taxonomy): Eukaryota > Metazoa > Chordata > Amphibia > Anura > Eleutherodactylidae > Eleutherodactylus > Eleutherodactylus coqui. The sequence continues at coordinate 111,967,232 of NC_089846.1, read as the reverse complement.
GATACTATTACTGAGTGGGTCACCTCAGGTGGCATTACTACTATCTGAGGCACTATGGATGGGAAGACTGTATATAAAAATTTGGAAAATTTCTATATCCCTGGAAAATTGAAGAGTCGAAGATGTCTGTGTGTCTAATTCTACAGCGACAAGTTGTGACCGGGAGAAGTTATCATGACAGTTTGGGCCAGATGAAGAAAAACGAAAAGTGAACAACTCCAGTCAGAGGAGACAATCACCTGTGATCACTAAATATAATGGTACTGTAATCATTTATACAGTCTGCAAAGTTCCTGTGTAGCTCTAGTATATACTGCTATATGGTGACTGTGTGTATGTCTGGGGGTCTAATATTGGTTTTTGTGCAGTATTATGTGGTCATGGTCTAGGGGTATTATCTGGCCATCATATAGTGTTATTATTGGTAGTATTGATCTTTGTAGTCTTTCAGTGACAGTATGTTGGAATTAATCAGTATGTGGTGGTAGTATGTGATCATGGTGTGGCGGGATTATTTGCCACTTATCTAGTGTTATTATTGGTAATGATGGTACAGGGGTAATCATAGGGGGAGGGGGGGACCATGATAATTACAGTGTTACTTTGTGCATTTTTTATTTTTCTTCACTTCTACAAAATAAAAAAAGTTATTGTTTTTTTTATAACTGTGTAAACTTTTTTTTAATAAACTTTATTAACATTTATTTCCTTAGACCCACAACGTGATCTTTGTTATACTCAGTACAGCATAGAATTATTTCATGTGCATCTAAAAATGCAAAGCAATGTATTAGTTGCGCTAAAGGCATGTCCTAATAGGTATACAGCTGTGGCGTGCTGGGGGGTCTTTCCTATACTTCTGGCTGCTATGGTTACCCACTGGCATCCAGCAATTGTATGTGTCTGGGGTCAATGGGGACAATGGGTGCTCCTTCTTTCTGTCTAATCACCTAGATACCATGTTCTATGTACTATTGACAATGGCATATAAGGAGTTAAATGACAGGGATCAGAGTCTTTCTGATCCTGGCCATTACAGCGAGAGCCCGTCTGTCAGTCAGCACAGGGGCGCAGGATGCATAAAATGAATGTCTGTCATATCGGCTAAGGATAAGCTAGTCCATGATGATTATTTATGTCATGGACGCTTAATGGGTTAGAAATAGGCAGTGCCTTAATGTATGTGCTGTGGTGACTTATGCATGCCTCCTACCACCTTCACGGCCGCGGCAGGCAATTTCCTGACCCCTCCCTACTTGTATTTGTCCCACTTGCTGTCAGCTTGGGCCTACCTACAACGTATGGCGACACTATTACTTTGTAGGGCTCAAAAAGGGACATTAGTACTGTATGAGGCACAAAGGAGCCCACTAGTACTATAGGTGGCACTGAGAGCATCAGCAAAATTGAGAGAGTGTTGTTGAGATACTAATAGCTAGAAGAAGTCATCATGGTGGTCTGAGCGCAGATGGAGAAGAAACGGAAAAGTAAATGGCTTCAATCAAGAAGGTGTCACCTGTGATCACTGAACATAGCTGTACTGTAATCCCAATTACTATGACACGTCCTGTGTAAAGACTCGTATTACTGAGATCTTGCACATGCTCTGTACGGCCCTCCTGCCGTGTCTCCTGGCACATGTGCAGGAGCGCTGGTGGCGGCAAGAGGAACCAGGTTTACTATGTGATATGTTGACTCGGAGAGATGATGGCACCGCCTATTTGACTCAAGGTGGCACATTTGCCTAATAATATAAACTTAAAAGTATGAATGTGAGTTTATACTACATGGTTTTCATTTAGGTTCAAACACGTGTGGAATGCTTGTGTAATGGTCCTTTACACTATGGTGGTAGCTTTAATACTAATTTTCAGGTGACAGCTTCCCTTTAAGGGACACATCTATACAGCAGTAGTAGTTAGGGTTGTTGCCAGGGTCTGAAACAGTCAGTCACAAACTGCAAGACATGTCCCCCCCACCCGAGATCCTGTGTGAAAGAACAGGAGCAGTCATCACCGGGGCGGTAGTCGTCCTGAATAAAAGGGACTTAAAGCGACCCTCCAGGTCTGGAGAAACAAAAATGTCCTCATCAGCCTTCTGACTACCTGATACACCTATGATACATAATAATATACAAGACTCTACACCTTCTTTGCTTGACCAGTGCTGTCCACATGTGCAGCGCTGACCGGTCAGAGCGGCATGTAGTGCATCAGGTAGTCAGTGAAGCGATACGGCCATCTTTGTTTCTCCAGGACCGGAGGGTCACTTTAAGAAATGAGTAAAGATTATCATTATTGTTGTCTCAGAGTTTAGCTTGCACCAGGTTCCTAGGATACCACCAAGTTTCAGTGAGGGACATTCTAGTTGAGGATGACTGGCATCTGTTTTAGGTTACTGACACACTTGCTGTATTTCCGGCCTGAGAAGACTCGGATGTAACCCGCATTGAACACCACAGTGAGGCCTGTCTGTGTGCTATCCGAAACCGACGGCCCGCACATCGACATGCATTTGCACGTCCTAATTTTTGCCCATGATACGCAGAAGAATAGGACATGCAATGTAGTGTGCATAGCCTCTTAGGCTATGATGGGTCCGCGTGCTGTCCATGAATTATTACGCTAGTGTGCCGGAGACCTTAGGAGGTCCAGACCGGGCGGATTTGAGACCCTCCACATTGAAATTCTGCTCCAAAGTGGATGAGATTTTGAAAATCTTGTCCACAAGCTACAGAAAAAATCCTCATAAAACCCGTGCGGAAACGGACATGCGGTGCGGAATTGAATTCTGCAGTGTGTACATTTTAGCGCGGTTTCTTCGGCGGAATTCACCTCTCCTCAATGAGGGGTTGAAATTAATAGCGCACCTCAATAAAGCTTCCACTAAACAAGTTTCCCCTACGTGGCAGTAAACTGTACTTTTATGGATTGTAAAACCTCCAATTCGCAGGTCACATGGCTGCGGGGGAACTTTATTGTAAGCGCACGCATTACGGAACATGATACTGTGTAATTATAGGAAAACCCTGAATACATGAAATCAGGAGTGGACAGCAGATACATAGTAGAAGCAATGTGATATAATGCGGAATATAACAAGCAACAGTCTACGGCCGGCTTCACATGGACGTATTTGCAATACCAAGAGAATAGAACCCAATGGTTTTAACCCTTTCCAATCCACTGTCTGATGTCTGAAGACATTCTGATTGAAGGCTGTACAGCTCCGATGTCAGAAGACGTCCGGCAGGGTATTCTTACTGTATATTACTTGCCGCTCTGTTGTCGGGGGCCTCTCCAGCATGTCCCATACCGCAGTACTGGCTCTAGCCAGCAGATGGCGTCATTGTATAATGGCAGAAAGAGAAAGCCCCCTAGGAAACCTGAATCCAAAATTGGATTGCAAAGGGTTAATGGGTTCAGTCCATTTCCGTATTTTACGTGCGTATATCAGTTGTGCAATAAAAGAAGTAGAACATGCTCTATTTTTCTGCATATTTGTGCGCCAAAGGTCTTAATGGAAGCAATGGTGGGGTGTGCAAATGCGCACACAATACGCAAGGAGATGCGTGAAACACTGGGTAACTCCTCTGAAAAAAAGAAGACACCTGGAACTCGTTAAGCTAATCACTAATTAGCCATGTCAATCGGTTCGTCTTTATCTGAATGGACACGCCTTGCAGGCGCAAAATGTACAGTAAAATATGACTATGCGCAAAACAGCATTATTCATTCTGCTAAATGCAGCGCTCAGGCACGCGCAAATACGCATGCGCCCATGTGAAGCCTGCCTGACGGTATGTTCACGCATCAAGGATTTGATAAGGTTTGGGGCGTAGACAGATGGGCGCATGCGCTTATACGCTCTCCGCTACGGAGCGTATTAGTGCATGAACAAGTTGGATTTTTTTTGACTATTCAAACTCTGCGCTTAAATTCTGCGCTAGTTTAAAAAAAAAGTGCGAAGAGAGGTCCTGCTCTATCGTTCTCGCACATAGAGAAAATAAGTCCTATCTTTTCTCGCGTGTAGTGTTAGCAGGCGAGGATCCTGCTAGTAAAAACGAAACCATTGAAATCAATAGTTTTGTTTCGTCCCGTTTTGCTGCCGTGATTTTCGTGGCCGCAAAATAGGACAAAAACTCGCCCATCTGTTGAAGCCCTTTAGGTGAGGATTTCACGCCTAATTCCTCATTTTTGTAATCCTACTAATAGGCTGTTGAAAAATTCCTGGCGGGCTTATACAGATGGGAATGTTTCAGCCCCGTTGTACGACAATGAAAATCTCGGCCACATAACGAGACAAAATGAAATCATTGATTTCAGTGGGTTCGTTTTCACTGTCGGGACTCTCGAGTGTTAATACTATGAGCCACAGAAGATACGAATTGCCCTATCTATCTTGCACGTAGTTAATACAGAGTAGGAGGACTAGAGATGAGCGAGCATACTCGCTAAGGGCAATTGCTCGATCGAGCATTGCCTTTAGCGAGTACCTGCCCGGTCGGGAGCAAAGATTCGGCTGCCGGCGGCGGGCGGGGAGAGCAGTGAGGAACGGAGGGGAGATCTCTCTCTACCTCTCTCCCCCCCGCTCCCCCCTGCTGACTGCCGCAACTCACCTGTCACCCGCGCCGGCAGCCGAACCTTTTCTTCCGAGCGGGGAGATACTCGCTAAGGACAATGCTCGATCGAGCAATTGTCCTTAGCGAGTATGCTCGCTCATCTCTAGGTAGGACCTATCTTCCTGCTTTTTATTTCAAACTCGCACGGAATAGCGCAGAGTTGGAATAGTATGAAAAAAAAAAATGGTCCATGCACTAATATGCTCCGCAGCGGCAAACGTATTGTATTATTGCATGGCTATGCGTTTTTGCTGTCACCCCTAACATTGTGCCTGGAGCCGGAGAACGTTTCCAAGCATGTACATTATTTCCATGGATTCCAAGCGAAGAGCAGGAGATAAACTCAAACAAATGACAAGGGGGCTAATCTTTGTGTGGCTTTGTAGTACATCTAGGGCAGAAATCTGAGGGTCAGCCTTATGAGGCGTTCAGGTGGAGGCTGGCAGTTGCGGGTGAGACCACAGGGTTCTCAAAATGGTTGTCACGGGTGACTCTATGATCTATCTCCAACAATGGCGTAATGTGGCACAGCTCGTTTGCGCGCTATGCAAAAAGAACGGGCAGATGTAAACTATGGTAATTAGTCCTAACAGTGTTGCCACGTGACGCCAGTACCTCTTTTTCAGCAAAATGGTTGCTCATTGATAAATGAAAGAGTCCACAGACAAAGAGATAGTTTTCAAACTAGAGGTATACAGTTTTCTTTACTCACATAGTCCAACTTTGATTTCCCAAGTAGAACACAAGATGACTGTCTCAGACAAACACATCTGGCAGGCTTCCTCCTGATTCAACTCTGTTACACACACACACACGTGTTTTTCTAGGAGACACTTTCCTTTCCGTAATCTAGGTGTCCTCAGTCTAAGTTATCTGTAAGACGATCCCCGGGGGTATGCTCCTGACATGGTGGGTTAATAACCAACTCTTGCCTTTCCTTGCTTGCTAGTTACTCCTCCTGACTTATCATACCGGTAGTAGGAACCGTTACTCTTAGCTTCTGTCCCCGGTGAGGAAAAAACATCCCGCGGTAGATGAGATAGGCCCACGGCTCTGTGCAGGCAGAAGCTAAGGCCACCTGTGCACGGCCGCGATGGAATATCGCGAGCGATTTTCCACCGAGGGGGAGCACTAAAGGTCACCGCAATGAGCCTATCCTAATGATAGGTTCATCGTGGAGAATCGCGGCATGCCATGAGTTTTAGATGCGAGCGGAAAATCGCTATGGATTTCCCGCTCGTGTACATCGGGCTGCGCTTTCCATAGTTATCCTATGGAAAGCATTTCAAGCATGATCCGATTTATCGCCGTGGATCACACAATGAAATATTGCCCATGGACAGCCAGCCTCCCGCTGATACGTCCTCCTGCCACAGAGCGTAGTTGCACCTGCCCTTGTCTGAATCCGCCCTTAGGGCAAAAACACACTGCTATGGGTGCAACTGGGCGTGGGACGTTTCACACTGATTTTGAGGGCAAAAACACATGAATGTGTTTTTTTCTTCCCCGTGTACAGCCGTCATAATCACGGCCGTATAACAGGCCAAAACAAAACCACTGAGGAGTTCAGTGGTTTCATTTTCACTGCTGGGTTTTCTCGTCTGTGAATACTACGGACGAGAAAAGATAAGACCTGCCCTATCTTCACCGCAGGTAGTGAATATATCATGCGGGAACGATCAGGCAGCACCCATTGTCCCGCCTCTTTTTTCAAACTCCTGCACTCTGGCGCTGAGTTAGAACTGTGGGTAAGAGGAAGACATTCCCTCGTTCAGGTGCAGCTATGCTCTGCACTGCCAAGCATAGTTGCGCCTACGGCAATGTGTCTTCGCCCTTACGCTGAAAGTTAATCATAGAATGGTAGAGTTGGAAAGGACCTTCAGGGTCATCGGGGCCAACCCCCTGCTCAACGCATTATCACTAAATCATCCCACCAAGTATTTCCCAATGTGAACCTAGCCTTATCTGATCACACAAGAAGTAATTCTTCGGAACATGTAGTCATTGTGACAGATAGAACAACCAGGATGTCAGAGACAGAAGCGGCAGGTATGTGTGCGAACATGTGATAAATCATTCCTATAGATGATTTCACAGAGATGATTATCACTGCTTGCAACGGTGGGGCGATGTATGAGTAACATACCTGCATAGATCAGCTAGGCACCATGTAAAGTTAGCGTGCCGGTGAGCAACTTCTGCTTGACATAAAAGTGGATGGTTTCCAAATTGATAGAAGAACCAAAGAAAAAACCCAAGTTGGCAGTGAACAAAGAAGAAAATATTGCTCTGGCCGACTTCTCTGGATGCGGGTAATCATATGATGGGAAAGCCTTGGCAGTGATGTGGGAGTATTGTGAACATGAATGTGCAAGTCCTTGTGGCACTATCACAAATATCTGCTGGAGACGTACAACCAGGACACATCATTAACTCACTAATAAAAAACCGCAAAGAGTTGGTTAGACTCTGCAGGGCATCTGTTTGAAGCTCATGTCGGGATATCGTCCTGCCGTATACCTATATGTGCCATACAGTTGCTTACGTTGTCCATAAAACGCCATTGTAAAAATATTTTTTTCCCATGGTAACAAAAAAAAAAATTAAAGGCAGCGCCCGCTGGGACACATCGGGTCAGAGTGGAATTACTGCTCCAACCCTTGTGTAGTGGTGGCGCTCATAATTGCAGGATTTCAATGAGAGCTATGCTTGCAATTATGAGCGCCAGCCACTACACAAAAGTCGGAGCAGTGATTCCGCTCTGACCCCAATGTATCCCAGTGGGTGGTACCTGGATAACCCCTTTAAGGCCAACATACACTGACTGGTCACTTTTTGAGAGTCATCCACCTAGTAGGACATTGAAGTTCCTTTGGTCTTCAGAACAATTTGTCGTGGTATCAATCCACAGGTATCCGAGGACCAGGGTGTGCCAAGAGTAGATCCCCACATCGTTAGTGCATGTCCACCAGCTCAAACTGTCAATACCTGACGGGAAGGGTTCATCACCCACTCTGACCTCCTATGGTTCAACAGAAGTCTGGATTCATCTGACCAGGCGATGGTTTTCCACTGCTCTTTTGCCTACTGGACTCTTGCCTTTCTATTCCTCTTAGACAGCATTGACAATTAAACTGGCCGTCCCATCCGTGCTAAGGAACAAAGTGTTGTGCGTTCAGACGTTGTATTTAACTGCAATTTGCTTGACTTGTACAGCACCCACTCGTCAGAACGATTCTTGACATCCTCCTCTGACCCCTTAAGTTGATGACTTCTTTACATCCACAGGATCCCCTTCGCTGGATCTTTTTCCTATTGCATGAGAAAACCCCACGCGGTTGGCAGTTTTTGTAATAGTGGCCCAGATCGGTCAGCACTGATGATCTCACTTCGTTCAAAGACGCTCAGATCATTTGATTTCCCCATTCTAATGTGGATTCACCCTAAAAACTGATCCAACGGAAAACATGCTCATTTGATTTTATACCGCACTCCGGGGTCACATGTCTAAATTCCATACGGGGAAGTCCAATTCTAAAAGGATAAGTGTCTCTAATAAAGTGCCCATTCAGGGCTCCCTCACACTGGCCATCGCTATTTGACTGTGAAAAAGTTGCATTTGTGCCCATGCGATTCTTGAGTGCCAGCGATGCTTTTTCCGGAGAATAATCTCGCATTGCATCACTGCCGCCCCGCGATTTTTTTGCGCGATAGACAATAAAAGTTTCTAATGCTAAAATCGCGTTGCGATAGAATGGAGGCTCCATAGAAAAACATGGGCGATAAAGAGAAGCAAAACGCAGAAACATAGGGCAGGCAGCGATTCTCAAATCATACAACATCGCAGGGCATAAAACATCACACATGGGAATGGAACCATTGAAAAGCATGGGTTTCATCACTCTGCATTTTCTCGCACAATCGCATCACGCAAAAAAAAAAAAATTGCATGATTTTATCGCAAGTATGAAGGCGGCCTCAGGGTGCATCAGCCTGGTAGATTGCAAAAGGACATTCTTTTGGCATCAGTCCGTCCCATAAGGCCTCTACAGTCACATTCGGTGTTTGTTCTCCTGGTGCATATGTTGTGGTTTGAGGCAGGGCAACAAGATTGAGGATTGGATGCAGCAGATGGAGTAACAAAAGTGGCCATTTACAAACACAGAAATACAAATAAACAGTCTGATAATAGAAAGCAAACAATTCTACTTTCATCTGTGTTTAGCTAGACTCGGAATATTATAAACCGTTCCGTAATAATAACATAGGCAGAACCGCAATAATTCATGGCTACAACCAGCACACGCTAACAGAACTTGTGGAACGTGGCACATAGTTGCTTCTTAAGCGGAGGCGGTTGCACAAGTGAAGCCCTTAGGCCGGCTCACACAACCATATGGTAAAGCGCTGTGTAGCAAATCCCAGTGTGTGGAGCCGCGTATCACCGTGTTTGTGATCGCGCATGCCTGCGCACAACTACGTATCTCACGCACGCTGTTATAACCGGCTTCCTGGTTTCTCCTTTTTTTAAAAAAAACTTTCCTTCTATTGTCTCTAAGTAACGTTGCATAAAAACGCTGCCCATACCCAATGTAATTGCGCATGTACTGCGTTTTCATGCTCACCCATAGAGAACGACAGGGCGCAGTAAAGTAGAACATGCCGCGTTCTTTTTTACGCACGCATTATACGCTATGAATATTCGCAAGTGCAAACGAATCAATGAAATCCAATGTCCTTTCATTGACCCCATTTACTGCGTATTATACGAGCGTACATTGCTCGCGTCATACGCAATTATATTACGCTTGTGTGAGCCCGGCCCATGAATAGGTCAGTATTGGAACCCTGGAGCCGCAGCAATTCGTCTTTCACAATCTTTACACGAGCGACGGACGCTGCAGCAGATCTGCAAACCCAAAAGCCAGCTTCACGTGAGCCTAAGCGTATTTACGCACTCTGTGGTGAGACGGGCGTTGCGTTTCTGCGCGCCTTTGTATGTTTTAGGGCTCCTTCACACTGCATGCACAAAACCACGTGCGCAAACCGCATCCGTTAAAATCCATTGATTTCGATGGGTTCTCACATGAAGTGCTTTTTGCGCCATCATTTCTGTTGGGTGGAAAAATATGCAACGTGCTCTATTCTTGTGCGCATTTGTGCAGCCAACGCCCCATAGGAGGCTTATACTGAACGGAATCACGCGCTGAACTGTGCGATTTTGCAGTGTTAATCGATAACACTGGGAAATAGAGATGAGCGAACGTACTCGTTTAGGGCGATTTTGCAATCGAGCAGAGCTTTTTTCGAGTAACTGACTACTCGGGCGAAAAGATGCGGGGGCGCCGGGGGTGAGCGGGGGGTTGCAGAGGGGAGTGGGGGGGGGGGGGAGAGAGCTCCCCCCTGTTCCCCACTGCTACCCCCCGCTCCACCACGCCGCCCCCCCGAATCTTTTCGCCCGAGTAGTCAGTTACTCGGAAAAAGCGATGCTCAATCGAGTAACTGTCCTAAACGAGTACATTCGCTCATCTCTACTGGGAACTAATTAGGCTGGCCCACACCAATGTGAACAGGCCCGATAGCGCAAAAAAGGACAGTAAAGGAATGCGGTTACGCTCACCAGAGGATGCGATAGCGCTTTATTTAGAGCACAATCATGTCACGCTCTCGCGAGCGTGCGTACATCATGGTCATGTGCCCTTACTGTATTTTGTGTGCGTGCATGTCGTGCATATTTGAGCACACAAAAAAACCACACAAGCGTGCTACCATTGATTTTTAACAGGCTATCGGGCGCTTAAACGCACAAGCGAATTTCTCCCCTTATGCAACTGTGATAATTATGGCCATGTAACGGGACAAAACGAGACACATTGTACAGGGAAGAGCTTCCCGCCTCTTTTTTCAAACTCCTGCATTCTGACGTTCAGACGCAGCCACGCTCTGTACTGCCGAGCGTAGTTGCACCCACTACTTTAATATGTGCTATGTTTGTGCACTATGCGCTTGAAAATAGAACATGCTGCGGAACTTTTTGCATATGCAAAAAATGCTTATGTGCACTGACTTGTTCAAATCAATGGCTTCTATTGACTGCGTCACAAATGCCCAAGGGTTCTTTAGGGACATATGTGACACGCTATAGCTGTAGGAGTCATTAAGGGGTGCATTAATACTACTGGGACCACCAGGACGGGCGCTATTATTACTGGGGCCACTAAGAGGTGCATTAATACTAGTGGGCCAACTAAGATGGGCGCTATTACTACTGGGGCCACTAGGGGTGCATTAATACTACTGGGCCCACTGAGATGGGAGCTATTATTACTGGGGAAACTAAGGGGTGCATTAACACTACTGGGCCCACTAAGACGGGCGCTATTACTACTGGAGCCACTAAGGGGTGCATTAATACTACTGGGCCCACTGAGATGGGCGCTATTATTACTGGGGCCACTAAGGGGTGCATTAATACTACTGGGCCCACTAAGATGGGCGCTATTATTGCTGGGGCCACTAATGGGTGCATTAATACTACTGGGCCAGCTAAGATTGGCGCTATTATCGCTGCGGCCACTAAGGGGTTCATTAATACTACTGGACCCACGAATATGGGCGCTATTATTACTGGGGCCACTACGGGGTGCATTAACACTACTGGGCCCACTAAAATGGGCGCTATTATTACTGGAGCCACAAAAGGGTGCATTAATACTACTGGGCCCACTAGGATGGGTGCTATTATTACTGGGACCACTACGGGGTGCATTAACATTACTGGGCCCACTAAAATGGGCGCTATTATTACTGGGGCCACTAAGGGGTGCGTTAATACTACTGGGCTCACTTAGAGGGGACACTGAAATATCGGAGATAAAGTCACACGTCATGATCAGCCACGCTCCTGACCACATCACTCTTTGGTTGGGGTGTCCCATGGTAAAAATGTTTTCCGAGGAGTGCCCCAAGGCTGAAAAAGTTGAGAAACACTGGCTTATACCATACCATTCAGAATATATGTGTGTCAGACTGCGGGGACAGAAGAAGTAAATTATCCGTGACTCCCGTCTGTGTAAATGCTTTCATTTAGTCCCCGTCCACAAGGGCCCGTAGCTGTCAGCCGGCACTTCCCACTAAATCAGTGAGATCAATGAGGAGCATGGCTGCTGATGCTCTTCCAGTTTTCAGGATATCCGGATTTTGTTTAAATGTTACCCCGGCCCCCCCGCCACGAACCTCGGGGGTTTTCTTCCCAAACCATTTCCAGATGTAATCAAACAGCATGTGGTATTTATTAACCGCGCCGACCGCTTTACACTGCGCTCTTCCACGGCGCTGGGAGTTTCTTCATTCATGTTTGCTATACTAATAAATGTGCTTTATAACTCCCAGATGCCTAAAAATGAACAGCGCTTAACAGCTAAGAAATTCGCCTGTCATCACCTGCAGCTCAGCCGAAGTCTTGAGACGCGCGTCTGAAGTGTGTGAGGAATTGCCGTTTAAACTCAACCTGACATCTACATTTAGAAAGTCTGGTACACTTAGCTCCTTCATTAATAACTGCGGGGGCGGCGGAAAAAACGTAAAGAGTATTTACAGATACAGATTAAAAGGCGGTAGAGCTGCGCAACGTACGGGAATCCGAAGAGGAAGCGAAAATACTAAGGTTAAGGTTTATTGAAGGTGTAGCTACACGGGCGATTTTCTTGCGCGATTTCTTTGCATTGCGAGGTGCGCGGTAATCGCTCGGGAAAAGAAATCATTGTTTTAAATGGTCTATTTACGCGCACGGTTTTTCTGCGATGCATTTTTAACATTAGAAAGTCCCAATGACAATCGCGTAAAAAAAAAATGCAGCGATATAGTGTGAAAAAAACGCGCAAGAAAAACGCAAGTGGGTGCTTACCCTTAATTTGAAAAAAAAAAATTCAAAAAAAATCGCAGTTTTGCAAGTGCAAGTTTCCTGTGCGGGTTTTGAGCGTTACGAGACGTAAAAACATAAGACCCATTATTTCAAATGGGACTTTTTACACGCGCATTTTTTTTTCTCGCAGTGATGCTGTGACACCGAACAAAACACAGCATGCGCAATTTTTTTATGATATCGCAGAACACTCGCCCATTATTTGCTATGGGTAAACTGAAAATCGTATCACGGTAGCATGTCCATGCAAATTTTTAATGGAAATGTGAATTTACCATTTTTCCCATTGAGACATGCAATGTTCGCGCGCAAAAAAAATGCGATGCAATTTTCCCGCAAAACACAACGCAATTACAGTCAAATATGCGGATTAAAGAGTGCGATATCAGTCCGATTTTCTTGAATCCATATCACGCTTGCCAACGTAAATGTAGCCTAGTAAGGGCTCATTCACACAGGCGTATGAAGTTTCATAAGTAGTGTTTTCACGGAGCAAAACTGCACATATTTACAGCCTTGGGCCTCATTCGCACAAGTGTTTTTACACGGCAACCATCGGAAGCATTGGATTCCAATGCATTCACATGGGCGATTAGTAGCCGTGTAAAAAAGTCCGGCCAGTGAAGGTAGGACAACGCGGCTGAACACGTGGGGCGATGTTTTGACGCAGCTGGAAAAGATAGGTCTTGCCCTAACTTTCGGACGTGATCAGCCGGCAGCTCCCATAGACTATTATGGGAGCTGCTTGCAAAGGGAGAGTAGCAGCTGATAGCGCTACTAAACCACATCAGATGGCTCTATTGAGGCAGTAGAAGTATTTATGCCAGCTGAAGGAATTCTGGGCTGCAAAGTCTATACATTGCAACCAGCTGTGTGAATGGGCCAAAAAGCGCAAGATTTCTTGTTCTTGCGGATGGATGAAAAACGCATCGCCTTTGTGAAAGGGACCTAATAGGAAACATCACACTGTGAAAGTGGAAAATCAACATCGATGCGCACTTCTTCCCAGATCTCCACCAAAGGAATCTTCTGAAACTTCTGAGCAAACTGTTGAAAAGTTCAGTTCAGCAGGTTCAGCCAAAGTTTTGCAAAAAGTTTGGCTTGGTCCACATTATTGTAAACTCAACTGGAAGTTCACCAAAAGCCCTAAAACGGATATATATATCACTGAGAGCCAGAAAAACCCTGTATAACACTCAGGGCTTCTTTACACTTGCGTTTTTCGTGCGAGTTTTTTTCATGCGATATCGCAGTGTTTTTTCACACAGTTGTCAATGGGACTTTCTAATGTTAAAAACGCATCGCAAGTTGGTGCTTTGCAATTTTTGCGCAATGCGTTTTAACATTAGAAAGTCCCATTGACAATCGCGTGAAAAAAACGCGCAAGAAAAATGCAAGTGGGAAGGAGCCCTGAGTGTTATAAGCGGCTTTTATGGCTCTTGAACAGAGTTTGGGCTAGTTCATGCGAGCATCGTTTAAACGAAGAGTAGGGGCGTAAAAAAAGAAAAAAATCACATCTAAAAGAACCCATGTTTCGTACGGGTTCTTTTAAACGAACAATTTTTTGGATGAGCCTAAAATATTGCGCGTCAAAAGGTAATAGGCACGTTTTTCCAACACCGATATTTCTCTCCATCAAAAGATAGGACTTGTCCTATCTATTGATGGCAAAACGTTGGCGTGCCATAGACTCCTATGGGAGTCTATGTGACCTGGCCGGAAAGGGAGTGGGAGGGAGTTTAGCAGCGGCTATCACAGCTAAACAATGACAGGTGCCTCTAGTGAGGTATTTACATTGCCTTGCCGAGTGAGGGATTTCGGGGCTGCGGCGTCTTGCAGTGACTTGGTTGCGGCTATTCTTGTTCATGTAATTTTAAGCTCCGATAAGAGCGCCAAAATGATATTCGTGTGAGAGAGGCCATATACACCCGTGTTTAGGACTCATGTTGAGCGAACTGAACCAGTGGGACTCTGTTTCAGGTAGAACTTTGCTAAAAGCTTCTGCACAGGAAAGTAGTGCCTTAGCCGAGTATCTCCCCGCTCGTCTCTAAAGCGGGGCGGGTAACAGGTGAGTTGCGGCGGGGAGCGGGGGGGAGAGAGGGAGAGAGAGATCTCCCCTCCATTCCTCCCCGCTCTCCGCCGCCGCTCCCCGCCCCCCGCCGGCCCCTGAATCTTTAGAGACGAGCGTGGAGATACTCGGCTAAGGCACTACTCGCTCGAGTAATGTGCCTTAGTGAGTATACTCGCTCATCTCCAGTTAAAAGCTTTCAGTCTTCATTAAATCATCCAGACAGACAGACATAGAGGATCAAAGGACAATTAAAAAATTGCGACTACGGGAGCTTAAAATCGCGTGAATGAAGAATTGCGAATTCTGTGATTTTATACGGTTGGCTGCGGTGTCTTGCAATGCCAAAGTCCCTCTCTCAGCAAAACAATGTAAAATGGCTTTAAATGCCTCACTAGAGGCACCTGTCATTGTTTAACAGCACTAGCCGCTGTTAAACTCCCTCCCCCCCTTTTTGCCCGCCGGCCAACACAGACTACCATAGGAGTCTATGGAGCAGCCGGCGTTTTGAAGTCAAATGATAGGAGTTATCTGCTGACGTGCAATTTTTTTTTTAGGCGCGGCAAAAACACATTAGTCTAAAAGAACCCATAGGAAACCATTGGTTCTTCTAGACACCATTTTTCGATACGCCTACTCTGTGTTATAATGACGCTCATGTGAACTAGCCCTAAGAGTGCCATAAGCAAGTACATACTGTGACTTCCATATTTCACCCCGCAGCACCTCAAGTCGAAATTTCTGATTATATCCAAGAAATGCCATCACTTGCAAGTGCTAGAATGAATTTCCACAGATTATGGGTGCAATCTAACACTTAGCTTTCAACCACCCCTAGATAACTAAGGAATGTCCTCACATTCCTGCGGATTGGTTGGATCACTTACAGCAAGTAAACAGCCCATTACTTGTAATGTTTCACCAGCCATAGTCATTTATAATGTTACTAAGGACCAACCGGTTCCCCTAAACTCCTGTAGAAATCATTCTGAAGGTTAAATATTAAAGAACTGGTTAATAAAGAGCAAAAAGACCATTTTGGAAGTAAAATTAAGTCAAAACAAACAGGAAAATCTAACTTCCATTAATCCAATATAATCGGGAGTCCTCGGGGATGATGAATGGCGCCCTGAAAATTGACTATTCTTCTCCTTATTCTATATGACCGATTATGATTATAATATATGGTTATATAAGCATTAGAGCCAATACACTAATATAGAGCTTATTCTAAAATCCAGTCAAATAAGAGTTGATTAGTTATGGAAGTAAGTTGCTACAGTGTTTTCCCAAAAATAAGGCCCTGTCTTATATTGATTTTTGCCCCCAAAGAGTCACTAGGTTTTATTTTGGGGTATGTTTTATACTTACCTAGCAGGCTGGATCCCGATCCCTCTCCGCAGCCCTCGGCCGCTCGTACAACATCACTTGCTGGTTACGGGATTCATAAATCCTACTTGCAGGTAGCAATGGCTGCGATTAGGTCTTCAACCGCTGCTCAGCCAATCAATGCAGCGCTGGATGAACCAATGCTATGGCAGTGATTGGTTTTAACCAGAACTGCATTGATTGGCTGAGCAGAGGTGGAAGAACCAATCAACAGCCATCATGTTGTAGAGTGCTGCGCTAAACGCTGTACAAGGCTCCCATTCCTTTTAAATGGGGCTGTTCACACAAGGCTGAAAACGCAGCATCTTCAATGCTGCGCTTTGACAGCGATGCATGTTCTATCTTTGGCCGTTTTCAGTCCTGCATCGCCCATTGAAATGCATGGGCAGCGGTTTCAGCGCTACTGAAAACGTGGCACAACTTGATACCACATTTTTGGCAGCTCTAAAGGCAGTGTTAGCTGCACTATGTTAAAAGAAAGGAATACTCACCGAGCTGGTGCGGTTGGAGTCAGTGCCACTGCTCTCTGGAGCTCCCAGCAGGCTGCCGGGCACTTGAAAAGCCGACAAGGCATCTATTGCTAGTACTAATCTCCCAGCAAGAGATTGCTCTGATTGGTTCAGGAGCGCCAGCTCCACCAATCAGAGACGGCGCTCAATGCACCAATCACAACCATTCAATGTCTTCAAACCCTGTCACTAGCAAAAGATCCTCTGTCGGAGATGACAGATAGGCTCATCGCGGAGAATCGCGCCAAATCGCTGCAAGCCGCGATTTGAGTCCCACAAGTGGGGAATCGCTATGAACCTCCACTTATGGACTGGAGGCTGTGCTTTCCATAGCAACGCTATGGAAAGCGTTCACTGCGTTACTCGTGGACGGATTATTGCCGTGAGTAACGCAATGCAAGATCGTTCGTGGATAGGAGCCCTCAAGTAGTTTTCCGCACCCTGAATTTTTTTTTAGGCTCAGAAAACCCCTTGAAATACAAGACAAGGGTGGTGAATAGAGATGAGCGAACGTACTCGTTTAGGGCGATTTCGCAATCGAGCACCGCTTTTTTCGAGTAACTGACTACTCGAGCGAAAAGATTCGGGGGGCGCCGGGGGTGAGCGGGGGGTTGCAGAGGGGAGTGGGGGGGGGGGAGAAAAAGAGCTCCCCCCTGTTCCCCACTGCTACCCCCCACTCCACCACACCGCCCCCCGAATCTTTTCGGCCGAGTAGGCAGTTACTCGAAAAAAGCGGTGCTCGATTGCGAAATCGCCCTAAACGAGTAAGTTCGCTCATCTCTAGTAGTGAACTGGATCTTTGCCCCAGACATAGGAAAATCTATCTATGACAATGCAGAAAATGATGTAAATGTCAAGTTACTGTACCAGTGTACAGAAGGCCATGTTACGTTTTAGTGATATATACGCATCTTCATATTCTCTACGCAATAGTAGTACTGACACAACAAAGTGCCATACAAAGTCTGACTATTGATACCAGAATCCAGACTGCTGTAAAACAATGGGCCTCCTCAAAGGTCTGCAGAATAATCGCTACTGCATACAACGCTACTGACATACAAAATTACCTGCAGGTCATTGGAATGATCCATAGCTAAAAGGACCAATTCTGCTAATAACCTATATGAATTGCTGTGTCTGCATTTCACTACTGTAATTCTCAGAAGAAGATAGGGTGGAGCTTCATAAAGGTTACTAATAACCACAATTAGACATAGTAAAACCTTAGCCGATGAAAAATATGTTCCAGGTATGTAGAGTTCCTGCCCTTAGATGCCATCGGCCTTTATGCCAAGCCTGGAAGTTCTCAGCTTCCTGAAGATCTGCTGTAAATATACTTTTTCCTCCCCCTTAAATGAAGAAGAGCCTCCTTAAGAATACACAAGAGTGCTGGTTTGATTTTTCGTATAATCTTTATGTATTCTGTAATGCATTCCAAGGCTAGTTCATTTTCAGGCATGAACAAACATGCCAACAAAACTCAGTGCTGAGACCTTACCTTCCTGCTCGCTGCATTCCTCAAAAAAATACCAGGTATGAAAGTTAGAGGGAGAGCTAAACCACTGGCTTTCTTTTATGGCCCGCGATATAAAGCAGCTTAGGCTAAAGCCTCCAAATGTTGGCAAATAAGTACTCCTCGGATATTCCTTAGAAGTTCCTTATAATGGCACTTAGTTGCTTGAAATGTTCTTGCACTCCCACTTTTTATGCTAATCCCTCTGTCCTTCTTGGATCCTGTAGTATCCCTCCCTTGGACATCTCCAAAAGTTGTGTGATGATAAACATAAAATATTGTTACCTATCCAAGTCTGATCAGTGGGGTCCCACCTCTTTGGCTACGATTGATCACAAGTACAAGAGTCACGCATCCCACTTTCCTTCCAACTGCAACCCACGCAGTAAGGAGGAGCTTGAATGGATCTGCGGCAGAGCATGCCCACTCAACTCTATGGGACTGCTGGAGATAGCCAGGCATGCTCGTCTGCCACTACAATCAAACTCCTCCTCACTACAGGAGTTGGGGACACAGAGGAGGAAAGGGGTACAAGGGAACCCCATTTTCAGAGTTGGTGTGGTTGTCCCTTGTACCCCTTTCCTCCTCCTGCATTTCCAAATATGGCTGCTTTCTTCCAAAAACACCATTGGTTATGTCTGATAAGGCATTTGAGCTCAATTGAAGTGAATAAGGTAGAGTTGCAATACCACACACAACCTGTGAACAGGTGTGGCACTGTGTTGGAAGAATGCGGCCATGTTTTTCTAATCATGAAGAACTCCTTTAATTGTTTACTAGCACACGAACAGTACATTGGGGCAAATTTACTAAGTCTGACATCTCCAACGCCAGGCTTAGTATAATTTCCCCCAGCACACGGTGTGCTTAATACATGAAGCATCACACACCTTTTTGTGTATTAAGTACATCCCAGCAGGTCTATGTGCCTTGACAGAAATGTACACCCTTGTCTGACGTAAATTAAACATAAATTTGTCGGCCCAGGGAGGCTGGGGCTTAGACTTCAGCGAAGCATTTGACAAAGTATTTTATACCACCTTATTGAAAAAAATGGCCAAATCTGGGATTGACAAGGCAACTGCTAGGTGGATTCACAACTGACTGAGTGATCGTACTCAAAGAGTGGTCATAAATGGCGGCACATCCAAGTGGAAGAATGTATCAAGTGGGGTACTATAAGGCTCTGTCCTAGGTTTAGTGTTGTTCAACATTTTTATAAATGATCTGGAGGAGGGAATTGAGGGGAAAATTATCACATTTGCAGACGACACAAAGCTAGGGTGGATGGCTAACATAGAGAAGTGAGAGAGAATTCAATAAGACCTAGACAAGAACAGAATAACAAAATGCAAAGACCTACATCTGGGCAAGAAAAATTAAAAAAAGGCATACAGAATAGAAGGAAATGGGCTAAACAACAGCACATGTGAAAAAGACTTGGGAATAATAATAGATCATAGACTGAACATGAGTCAACAGTGTGATGCAGCAGCAAAAAAGGCAAACACAATTCTGGGATGTATTAAGAGAAGCATAGAGTCTAGATCATGTGAGGTCATTATTCCCCTCTACTCTTTTTTGGTCAGACCTCATCTGGAATACTGTGTCCAGTTCTGGGCACCCTAATCTAAACGAGACATCGACAAACTGGAACAAGTTCAGAGAACAGTTACCAAGATGGTGAGTGATCTGCAAATCATGTCCTGTGACGAACGGTTAAAGGATCTGGGGATGTTTAGCTTACAAAAAAGAAGGCTGAGAGGAGACAATAGCGGTTTAGAAATATCTGAAGGGCTGTCACAGTGCAGAGGGATCAGTCCTATTCTCATTTGCACAAGGAAAGACTAGAAGCAATGGGATGAAACTAAAAGGGAGGAGACACAGATCAGATATTAGCCAGTGAGGGTGAACAATGAGTGGAACAGGTTACACAGGAGATGGTGAGTTCTCCTTCAATGGAAGTCTTCAAACAAAGCCTGGACAGACATCTGTCTGGGATGATTTAGTGATCCTGCAGTGAGCAAGGGGTTGGACCTGATGACTCTGGAGGTCCCTTCAAATTTTATAATTCTATGATTCCAACTTACAAATATAGAAAGCCAAAATTTGTGTTTGTTGCAGACAAATATTACTCATATATAAAAAGGTAAACTGATGGTAATTTCCACTTCTGCACAGCTAAAGTAGCAAAGCTAAGCTGCTGTCATGCCTGGCACAACTAGTTAGCACAACCAAAGCAGAACATGGAGTCTAGCCAGTGGACAGATAAATGGGTTGATTACAGTCTAACACAGGGGGCTTTAACACACTACAACTAGAAACTGTGACAATGGTAGTCAAGTTAACCAGAACCAATCAAACCATATTGGTCCCTCAAGAAGAGCACCTACCCTGAAAAGTGCAACCCCATTGCGTGAGAGAACCCAAGATCTGGTATGGAATGTACTGGCAACACAGGGCATGGAGCTGAACACTAACAGAACTTTGGAGCACAGGTCCACTGTGCACTAATGAAAGATCACAGAACACACTGGCACAACATAATGGCCAGTACACCAGATGTATAACCAACAACCCTTGCAACAAGGGGCCGGATAAAATACCCTTACATAGAAACTGATAAGCTGACTGGGCTGAAAGACAACCCAGCCAGCCTATCAGCGGTGGAGATGTTAATCCCTCGGTGTCCAGCACAGAATGACACCGCACATACACCACCCATCATATGTTCCAGACTCACTGCTGAAACCAAGTGGTCATGGCATATTTGGTGCCATGACAAAAGCTTTGAACTGATTTTCATAACAACTAAATCTTAAATTCTGGGGCAATGAGCAACGAGAAGGAAATCTGTTGCAAGATGATGATTGAAGGTTAAGTTTAGAACATGAAGTACAAGACTACAGTCCAGACTAATTAATTCCAATCTGAAGCTCAGCAACCATTAAGGCATTTCCAACTGTCATGGTCCATATGATCAGCTGTGAAAACAAAAACTCCCTCTGCTGGATTTTGTAACAGAATGCCACTGCCGATGCCGACTGTCTTGTACTGTCCGGGAGGCCATCTGAGACTTCTACCACGGGAACAGGCGGATTGGCAGCAGAATGAGAAGAAAGGAGGGCACCAAGTAATATAACTCCCCCCCTGGTCCCTGGTCAAATTTTTTCCCCAAGACCAGAGGGTGAGCTAATATATATATATATATATATATATATATATATATATATATAATTATTTTTTTTTAAATAAGATATATACCCTGTTTCCCCGAAAATAAGACAGTATCTTATATTAATTTTTGCTCCAAAAGATTTAACATTTTTTTACATGCATAGTTGCCTGGACACTATTTAAATTGGCTTTTTTAAATTAACTGTAACTAGGGCTTATTTTTGGAGCAGGGCTTATATTTCAAGCATACTCAAAAAGCCTGAAAAATCATTCTGCCTCCTTAAAAATCCTGAAAAATCATGATATGTCTTATTTTCGGGGTAGGTCTTATTTTTGGGAAACAGGGTATATATATATATATATATATATATTATATATATATATATATATATATATATATATATATATATATATATATATATATATATATATATATATATATACACATTATATATATATATAAAATAAGAGTTGTATACTTTATAAGATTTTAACCTCCAGATGTTTAAATCTTCCTATTTTCTAGGCTGTATTCAGCAGTTATAACTTGGTACAACTTCCTTTGGAGCATGCTTGTGATTGTTATAGTTTAATTACATGTAGAGCTAGGGGAATAATTTGGAATCTCTGTCTGGATCTCCGTTCGTCAATTTCCTTGTTTTCCTTCACTTTAGGCAATAATTAAACAGGACATTGAAAACACTTGTGTACTGCTTAACTATTCATGCTCGAGTAAGCCGAAGCAAGATATGCTGCATATACCGTCTATGGAGCAAATACTTAATTGTACATTTCCCGGTATATTTCCTAGTTTTTGTTATTCCAACTTAATTTTTTTTTTTCCACAAGTGAAGTGAAAGTCTCGGGTTAATATTTCAGGAAATGATTCCCTGCATCAGTGATTTTCTATCCTGATCACGGAGATGTAATCTAGACAGGGGGGTACATTGTGCATTGACATACCATGAAATAAGCCCATATTTCCTGAAATGCTATACCTAACAATGCAAGAACAGTTAAAGTTCTACTTATAAAGACTGTATAGGCTTCATGCTATATAAATAGCAAAATGTATAAAAGAAAGCAACCTTGTATATTTGCTGCAGCTCAAAGAGGATTTTAGAAATCAAATATTGAAATTAAATTTTGGATGCAATTTAGGTCAATGTGCCCATTTTCGGAATTTGAAAAATCTCCCATTTGGGCGTCTTAAGTAGCCAACAAGTAATCTACTAATGAGGGGCAAAAACCCTGAAATGGTCTGTCTGCACTTGGTTATCTTTGGCTTATATTCCCAGTCATTGTTACAAGGCCTGTTAAAAAGTCTGACATTGACTTGTAGGAATGCTGCCTTCTAATAGGTGGCGCTGTAGAGGCAATATTCCATCTTGCTATTTGCATACATTTCCCAGAGGAGCATGCATAGCCTTATAAGTCTCCTCGCAACTTCCAAATGCTCTCCCCAAGGAAAAACTTTACCCCTTCTGACTGAAGTTTATTTGAGTGTCATGGGCCCCTTTGTTTTGCATTATGTATCATTTGTATCGCTGTAATGGTATAAACAATTTACAGAAGCAACACATCAGGTTTTGGGGCCCTAGCACAGCAAAGGCTGCTTTTACACCTGTGTTAGGGGTCGGCTCAAGATTTCCATCTCCCTACTCTGTTTTTGGAGAAGAGAAACTGAAATCCAACTGAAAATCAAACACTGATCCATTATTTTCCCATTGATTTCAATGGGGTAAAAAAATCCCGAAAGCAAACAGAAAGATCTTCGCTCGCTTCCATCCCGTCAGGTTTCCGTTTTTTTTTTTTTTGCACGGAAAAATAACTCTGCGGACTGCGCTATAAAACAGAAACCTAACAGAATGAAAGCAAATTGAAGATTTTCTGTTGGCTTTCCGTTTTTTTTTAAGTCTTGTTGAAATCGATGGGGATAAAAACGGATTTATTTTTTTCAGTTTTATTTCAGTTTCTCGCCTTCAAAAATGGAGCAGAGAGATGGAAATCCTGAACAGAGCCCCAACGCAGGTTTGAAAGTAGACGAAACACAAGCAGAATTACCAAGACAATTTACAGATGCTGCGACTTTATCGAAGTGTTTCAAGAGATTTCAACTTTTAATTGCTACATTAGGGCATATCAAAATATGCTTTATGCAATACAAGTTATGCCTTATTTTGAAACAGTGTCAGTGCATTTGGAAAGTATTCAAACCCTTTCACTTTTTTACCTCTTGGTATGTTGTGGCCTTGTGCAAATTTAAGAAAAAAGTCAAGTTTTCCCCATCAAACTTGGCTTTGTACTTGGGTCATTGTCTTGTTGGAAGGTGAACCTTCTTCCCAGTCTGAGGTCCCTTGTGCTCTGGATCAGGTTTTCATTTAGCATATCCGTACTTTACCATTCAGCTTTCCATCAACACTGACCAGTTTCCCTGTCCTGGCTGCCGAGAAACACCCCCCCCCCCAGCATGATGCTGCCACCACCATGCTTCACCGTAGGGATGGTATTGGGCAGGGGATGGGCAGTGCCTGGTTTCCTCCAGACTTAACACTTAGAATTGAGCCCAAAGACTTCAATCTTGCTTTCATTAGAATGGAGAATCTTGTTTCTCAGTCTGAGGGTCCTTAAGGTGCTTTTTAGTAAACTCCAGATGGACTTTTTTACTGAAAAGAGGCTCCTTTCGGGCCGCTCTGCCATAATGCCCAGATTGGTGGAGGTTGCAGGGATGGTTGACTTTCTGGAAGTTTCTCCCATCTGCATACAGGATCTTTGGAGCTCGGCCAGAGAGACCATTGAGTCCTTGATCACTTTTCTTACCAAGGCCCTCCTTCCACGATTGCTTAGTTTGATGGGTTGGCAGCTTTAGTAAGAGTTCTGGTTGTTCCAAACTTCTTCCATTTAAGAATGATGGAGGCCGCTGGGCTCTTGGGAACTTTTACAGAATGAAGAGGTTCTGCAAGCAGCATACGGGAATCTTATAGGTGAACTATAAGATTCCCGTATGGTGCTTGCAGAACCTCTTTATTCGGTAAAAGTATTTGAAATCCCTTTTGGAGTCGGGATTCACACTGCAAACTGGCACCCTAGAGGCTTCCCCGTTCTGTACGGCAAACTGGCAGTGCTGTTGGATTTCTTCATTACTCTTGGGAACTTTTGGTGCAACGAAAATGTTTTTGTAGCCTTCTCCAGATCTGTGCCTCCACACAATCCTGTCTCTGAGCTCTACAAATAGTTCTTTCCTCCTCATGGCTTGATTTTGGCTCCAATATGTATTGTGAGGTGTGAGATCTTATATAGACAGGGGTGTATCTTTTAAACGTATGTTCAATCATGTACAATCAACTGAATTTACATTAGATGGACTCTAAAGAAGGTGTAGAAAGAACTCAAAGATGATCAAGAGAAATGGGAGGCCCCAATAGCTAAATTTCAAGTGTCATATCTAATGGTCTGAAGACTTTCCAGATTCATTGTATTTAAGATATGCTTTCACATACAGGACTGCCACTCTTAGAGTACATATAAGGCTATATTTACATCTGTGTTTGGAGGATCTGTCGCAGATCTGGTATGAAATGCTGGACAAAAAATTCCTGTATACAGGACATCTGAACCGAAAATTGAATGCACCCCATTAAAGTCAATGGGGTCCATTCAGAGCTGTTTGGTTCTGTCACTAAATGGATTAGTTTGGTCATGGGATTCCCCATCCTGCTCCCATAATGGAGCAGGAAAATGGAATCCTTTGATGCAGTTGCTATCATAGCCCGAGTTGGCTACATAAGTTTTTAGACAAGCGATAACTTAATGTTTCGGCATCTGAGGTAGGGGGTTGGCATAGTATATTCAACGTCATTTTTGGCATCAGATTGATACATGAGCACATTTTTTAACGTATGCTCTCTGTAAGGAAATCTGCTTTGTAGAAGCAGCAGAGAAAGCATTTTCCTAGACAGTCATATTATGACACACTGCCATTTCCTTTTACTAGAACACCAGAGAAAAGGTGATCTTTCCAACACGGGCCCAACCTGGGGACATGAAGTAAGCAAGACGTCTAGAGAGTCATCAAACACTCCAGCCCAAACTGGAATATCTGATTTGCAGAATGGTGCTCACTAGTTATGACTGTTGGCTTGAAGCACTCGGTATGCATCACAGCACAGAAATAGCGGGAAGGGGTTTACGCCAAAATTCTGATGTTAAAAAGTCTCAAATTTTTAAGCAGGTCCAACTTGCTCAAAAGTTTATGACTTTTGTGCAGTTCTGCTGGGGTTGCTTAGGGACCATCAAATTCACTATAATTTGCTCCAGAAGCTGATGTAAATTTAATGCAAGTCTATGACAAGTTTTACCTGCCAATGACCAGAATAAGATGCTGCAAATGTAAGAAGCCTGCGCCTTTTATTACATTTGGCGTCTTACTCCATTGTCACTTATCTAAGACCGACATATAAATTACCAATCTTGGATAACTGAGCCCCACGGTTATTATGTTTGTATATCAAAGACATATCAATACATTCATTTGCATCCTATGAAACTGGCCATATACAGCACTGGTGTAACTATAGGGGATGCAGGGGATGCAGTTGCACCCGGGCCCAGGAGCCTTAGGGGGCCCATAAGGCCTCTCTTCTCCATATAGGGAGCCCAGTACTATGAATAAACCATTACATATGGGGGCGACAGTTACAGGTTTGGCATTGGTGGCCAGGAGCTTCAAGTTACGCCTCTACGTTAAGGGGTTAAGAGAAGCTGGGGGGTCCCACATTTTTGCACCTGGGCCCATGAGCCTTTAGCTACGCCCCTGATATACGGTATATGTATCGGGTGAAATTAGATTCCTGATTGAAAGCACAGGGCCTGATGTGAGAGATAATGACACTCTCCATCCACTGCTGTGGAATATGTTGGCAGTGTATAAGCTAGAGGAAATAAATAATGGTGACTGATTCTACAAACCCTTCACATGCACATGTTTCTCTTTCCATGAGATGAGAACAATTCTTTTGTGACAGTAATTGTAGTATAAAACAGACTTTCTTAACTCCCGTCCTCAAGTGCCCCCAACAGCTTGATCTGAGAATGTCCTATAGAAAGAACACCTGAGGCTCTGACAATAATGACAGCTGCAAGAAAAAGTAAGTGAACCATTTTAAATTACCTGAATTTCTACCTTGATTACTAATAAAATAAGGTCTCAACTCATAATTAACCACTTAGTGACCATCCATACGCTTTTTCACGGCGGTCACTAATGGGCTTGAATCTGATGCTTACACATCTGATTTTACAAGGCTGCACCAGAATGCTGACAGGGGTCTCTCATGATGGTTAAGAGAGGGTCTGGCTGTCTGATGGCAGTCAGGTTCCAGCTCTAATGGCAGGGACTGGAGAAACCTCTGATCCCAACCGTTTAACCCATTGCATGCCATGGTCAATGCGACCATGGCATGTAAAAGGATGATAGAGGGAGATGTTCACATTATCGGGACTCCCCCCCTGTCAATCATCCAACCCCTGTAATGTGAACATGGGGTCCTGATCGGTTACTATGGCACCTGGAAGCTTGAAGATGGTCTGCAGGTATGCCATTTATAGTGGTCTATGGGGCTCAGCTGCTGGCTGAGCTTCATAGAGCTATAAAATATGCTGCTATACTGAATTATTGCAGTGTATTATACTAATGACCAAATGTAGTGACATTCAAGCTTCGGTGGGAGACAAATATAAAAAGTTTTTAAAAATTGTATAAAAAAAAAGAAAAATGTGTGAATATGAACCCCATTCTTTTGAATAGAGACATACTCAGAAGCGGTGTTCTATCTTTTTGTGTTTCTTGGAACACATCATTTATTGTTTTCAATGGGGCACTAAAGCACATTGCACTGTGTGCGATGCGAGGTTTGGGAAACACGTGCTGATCCTCTAATGTGGCTGAAAGACGCATTTGGAGGATTGCTACTTCACAAAAGTGATGGGAGAGGTTTTTGCTAGAAAAACGCCTCACATTGGCATGAAAATGTCTCAGGCAGATATCACGCTCGCCCATGTGTAGGTAGCCTTACTATAAAAAAAAAAAAAATCACAAATTTGGTATCACTGGGTTTATAATAACCCACATAAAAAGTTAGTACATTACTTCACTTGCATAGTGCGCTCCGTGAAAAAAAGAAAACACTGCGAAATAGCTAATTTTACATATCTTGCCCGACAAAAAAATGAAATAGAAAGTGATCAAAATGTCATGTGGGTCACAAAATGGTTACACTAAAAGGTAAAACTCATCCCATAAAAAAAACCTCTTACACAACACCTGTGATGGGAAAAAAAATGTTAGGGGTCTTTGAATGTGACAATATATTAAAAAAATACATCGTTTGAAAAAAATGTGAAAAAGTAGCAAGGCGAATATCAAAAAGAAAATCCAAAACATGTCGGAATTGCAGATTTTAATCTTGCCTCTTGAAAAGAATTGAATAAAAAGTGATTAAAATGGAAAAAAAAATTGGATAAATGAAGACTGGAGATCAACCGGCAAAAAACAAGCCCTCATAGAGCTCCGGATACGGAAAAATAAAAATGTTATGACTCTTTGGACAGACGATAGAGAAGAACAAGTTCAGGTAATTTATCCCCATCCCTTGTAGTCCAGAGAAAGAATTTTGCCTCGAAACTGGAGGGTCATTTTTAGATCAAGACTCAAATTTGGCCATTTTAAAACACAAGTTTACAGCCAGAATTTGCTTTCCTAATAACTATGGCCGATCATCTGCAGTTAGTGAATTTTAAAAAGGGTCGGTCGTTTGAGATTGCCAGCGCTTTTCCCAACAATTGCTGGGCTATACCTGCAAGCAGAGGTGCAGCTAGGCAATTAGCGCTACTACAAGACCATTAATCTCGTTTGTGTAATAGCATTTTAAGGCCTCCTTCACACGGGCGACACGGCATTGTTGCGAGAAAATCGTTTCGTTCAATCACAGCCATTCATCTAACACTGGCTGTGATTGGCTAAGCATCAGCCAATCACAGCCTGCGCTTCCAGGAGCCGGGGATTATTCAATCCCTGGCCAGTAGATGAAGAAGAGAAGCAGTGCCGGTACCCGAGGAGAAGCTGTGGCGGCGCCCCAGACAGGGCAGGAGAGGCAATATATATATTTTTTTTCCCTCAGCTATAGCTTATTTTCAGGGTAGAGCTTATATTTCAAGCCCCACTCCCGAAAATCTTCACATGTGATGCTACAAAGTCACGCAATATTGCACGGACCAACGATGCGATATCGCTGTGATTTTCTCGCAGCGATGCCATGTCGCCCGTGTGCAGGAGGCCTTAAAGAAACACGGATGAGAAGACCTAAATAGAAATGAATTCAAACACTTTATAGACAGCAACGCTTCTTCTTGTGCAAGTTAGTTGCCCTATTACTGTAACAGTGTATCGAATAATGTCTCACTGTAACCATTTTCTCAGGAATTACTGCCAGTTTGGTTCAAACAGATTGATGAAATAGTAAACATCAGCAGCACACATGAAACAAATAAACGAACATTGCTAAATATGTTTAACATTCAAATTCTGTTCAGTAGAATCAAACTGTGTGATAACATTCCTGCGATGTAAATACATTTCTTTCCGCTTTACAGAAGGTGACATGAGGGCACATGAACTGGGAGAAGCAGCTCTGTGATTACATTGGTGAATGTGTTGATGTGTAATAGAATGAATGAGTGAACACATGAATGGGATATCACATGAGGACACCTGAATACATGACTAGCCTGAACACCAAGAGCAAGTCTTAGTCAATGCAAGTTCAGGGTGAAGGAGACCCACTCTAGTCATTCACTACCTTGCATTAATGACCTATTACTTCTTATCATATGCAGTAGCAAAAACTATCATTACTTTCAAGCAGTGTTGAACAAACCAAACCGATAGAACCCTGCTTTAGGTTGAACTTTTCTAAAAGTTCGGTTCTCTTTGGTTTGCTCAACATTAGAGATGAGCGAGTATACTCGCTAAGGCACATTACTCGAGCGAGCAGTGCCTTAGCCGAGTATTTCCCCGCTCGTCTCTAAAGATTCGGGGGCCGGCGCGGGTGACAGGTGAGTTGCGTCGGGGAGCCGGGGGGAGAGAGGGAGAGAGAGATCTCCCCTCCGTTCCTCCCCGCTCCCCCGCCGCTCCCCGCCCCCGCCGGCCCCCGAATCTTTAGAGACGAGCAGGGAGATACTCGGCTAAGGCACTACTGGCTCGAGTAATGTGCCTTACCGAGTTTACTTGCTCATCTCTACTCAACATGAGTCTTGAACATTGGTGTACAACAATGGTTAAGAGCCATAAAAGCCCCAAATAACACTCTTGAGGCTTCTTCACATGGGCGTAATTTGTCCCGTTTTGCAGCCCTAATAATCACGGCCGCATAGCAGAATGAAATGAAACCACTGATTTCAATGGTTTAGTTTTCACTAGAGGTATTCTTGTTAGCTTATAGTACAGGCAAGAAAAGATAGGACTTGCCCTATCTTTCTCATACGTAGTTAATACTACATGCGGGAACGATAGGGCAGGACCTATCTTCCCGCTGTTTTTTTTTTTCAAACTTGCATGCTAAGCCACGAAGTTTGAACGGCCAGATAAAAAAAAAAAACAGTTCATGAACACCTACGCTCTGTAGTGGCGAGCATAATTGTGCATACACCTATGTGTTTTTGCCCTTAGAGTGTTTATGGCTCAAAGATAGTGTTTGGACCAAACCAAACTTTTTGCAAAAGTTCGACAAACTGACTGGCAGCCAATTCATAAATCCCGCCTTCACAAAATGATTGGTTCTTCAAACTCTGCTCAGCCAACCAATGCAGAGCTGGATGAACCAATCACAGCCCTGGTATTGATTGATCGAACGCTGCATTGATTGGCTGAGTAGCCCTTGGTGAACCAATCAGAGTATTTCTTCCTGGAGGCGGAATTTTTGAATCTCGCAACTAGAAAGTGATCTTCTGTGGCCAAACGAGGACTGTAGAGCAGCGGGAGGACCCGGACCGAGCCTTTTAGGTAAGTATTCCTTTTTTTTTCTCAGAGAATTTGGCTAGGGCTTATTTTAGGGGGAGGGCTTAACCTTTATCGTTCGATTTTATCGCTGGCAGCAGCGACGCAATGTGGGAATTTCACCAAAAAAAACGCATCACTGATGCTATAAAATCACAGGAACACAGCTACGATATCGGCACAATTTTGTAGCGCTGGTATCGCTGTCGTCTGTGTGAAAAAGGCCTAAAGCTTAACCATTGGCGGATGATTGAGGTCTCTATCTGTGACTAGGTAGATGTGCAGTGACTTATCCTGAGGTGGGCATTAGTGATGTGACACACGTGGGACACATTCAGGAGGTCAGGTTCCCTCATGGTCTGTGGAACACACGCATCTCCGGCTCTGAGCTGGTGAAGCCAATCTTCATACAAGGGGCAGAAAGAATAGAGCAGTCCCTGGCCGCGGACCACCCATCAGACTGTTTGCTGGTAATTTGGGGATCATGAGTGCACAGGAGAAAGACAAGTATGTTAATACTTGTAGTCATGTCGACCGCCTATGGTTAGGATTAGTTTAGAAAGCAAAATATTGGTGATAGATTTCCTTTAAGTAGGTTCTCCACTTTGGATAATCCCTACCTGTTAGAAAGGTCCCTTGGACAATTTGCTGATCACAAAGTTTCTTCCTGCCATGACCTCCCCCAATCAGCTGTAATTTCGGGAGAAACCTGACATCATGTGTTCAATTAAACTGCAGCGCCACCACTGGGGAAATTAGGCATTACACAGTACCCATCTAAATCAGTCTGTGTAATGCAGGACAGGTCCTCCAGACCAGCAGATGTGGTTTGTAACCCATCTCCACTCTAACCAAAATATGACAATCCAAAACAGGGGACCCTCATATATTAACTGAAAATTCCCAATTGGGGTACATGGCAATGTTTTTTCTAAACTGGACAACCCCTTTAAGTGACCCTACAGTTGTAGAGTTTACACTGTAGACGAATGTGTCTACTAAGATAAGTTCTATATAGTTTTATCTGTATCTACAGAGGCAAAAGGAAAGTAAAGCAGAAGCGTTGGCGTCCGTTCGGCGCTGTTCGGCACAGTCATAAGACGGAGCCATTCAGTCAGGGGATTCTCCTTTTCTGCTCCAATGACAGAGCAGGAAAACGGAACCCCTGATACAGATATGAAAGCAGCTTAAACCATGTAGCTGCAGGGCGCATGTAAAGCCAGAAGCCGCATAAGAATATCGCGCAAGCACACATGTATGCAGGGGCGTAACTATAGAGGATGCAGGGGATGCGGTTGCACCCGGGCCCAGGAGCCTTAGGGGGATCATAAGGCCTCTCTTCTCCATATAGGAAGCCCAGTACTATGAATAAAGCATTATAGTTGGGGGCCCCGTTCCAGGTTTTGCATTGGTGCCCAGGAGCTTCAAGTTACGCCTCTGCATGTATGCAATATACTAGGCTGTGATTCCCTTCCCCAGTAAGCCCCATCATGCCTATTTATGTGCACTCAATGGAATGAAAGTTTGAAATACTAGATTGGAATTCCAGACCCACAATAATAGATGTTTACAAAATTATACAGAATTTTGTATCATTTATGATTTTCTTATTTACTAACTCATTACTTATTATGTTTCGAAGTGTAAGTTACATTACATTGGTTTCCTTATAGTAACATAGGGTTACTGGAGGGCATCCTGTACAACATCTCTGCTGTGCATGGTATTTAACCATTTACGAATGGAGGTGGCCTTTTGGCCTTATCATAAGGTCAAAGCTTCTGTGTTGCGCCTTGAATGCAGTTTTAAGTGATTTTAAGACCTGCGTGTGTTTTGATGGTAGAACTGTGTGGGTTCTCACATAATAAAGATTTTTGGGTTATTTTGGAGCTGACGTCTCGTCTATAATGGTAAAGCTGTGGGACCTTTCACACATGCCAAAATGCCCCTAAAAACGCACTAAAGGCATATTCTGATGAGCATATGCGCAAAAACACTCAACCCAGCGCAACATATTTGCGCAGAGAACAAGTCTTTTTTGTGCGTGTGTCGGCATACCTTAGGTATTTGCGCAGGCATGGTATGTACGTATGGGCGGGAAATACACCACTGGCCTGATGTAAATGGCTATGAAGCCTAATGAGGTCCCAGTGTATACTTTTCCCGGCAGACTTGCGCAGCGTATTGCGCATCCTGTTGCATAGTGCACAAACATTTGCGCACCTCCCATCAACTTCTATGGGGCCCTGCGGTGTGCAAATACGCAGGAAAATAGAGCAGGTACTATTCTAGCGCCTGAAAGCGCTATTAAACGTCCTCACTGGACAAGATGGAAAACAATTCAATATTCTGTATATAAACTATATGCTAAACTTAACTGATACCAGTGGCCTATTTCTCTGTTACCAAATCAGCAAATGTCACCCAATACTCGTTAAATGAAATGTAGGAGATCGCCATTCGCATTGTGACCCTCGGGTCTATTAATAAAGGATACGTCATCGAGAACTGCAGGAAATAATCATTTATTTAAAGGGTAAACTCCTGTGGAATTTATAAGATAGCAGTTTTCCTGTCCCACTTTTGAAACTATGGTGATTGGGATAATCACCCTCCAGTGCCGCCTTGTACCATGCACTTTAATAGGGCCTTGAAAACTGGACTCTAGAATCTGGAAAAAAGCCATATTTTAAAGGTAACCTGTCAGAGGGATCTTCATCCTATTTCGTAAACTTTGTATAAAGGGCATTGGGGGGACAGAAATGTGTACGCAGACTCTTACATTGAAGCTGTTGGGCCCCAATGCAAAATGGTCACCAGGGCCCCCAACTGCAATGCTTCATTCATAGAAGTTGCATTCTTATAAGAGGGATCGGGGCCCCGGAAGTGACTGCATCTTCTATAGTCGCACCCCTGCTGCAGAGAAAATAGGGTAGTGATTTTGGGTAATCAAAGAGCAACTAGCACGGTAGGTACTTGACCACAGGCAGGAAATCTCCTAAATACAGTAATATAGGTTGATTTCCCTCATGACTGTAGCTCCATGCCCATTGAAAGCAATGGGATGCAGGCAAAACCCACAGTGATTTTCGAGGAAGGGCTTGAAATATAAGCCCATCCCTGATAATCATCCCCAGCTGCTGTAAAAAATTAAAACAATAATACATCTCCTCTCTGCTGCTGTCAGGGCTCCGATGCGTTTGATCACTGGCTTCCCCGACACTCTTCTGCAGCTTCTTCTCCTGGCTGGGATTTAAACATTTCTGCCTCCTTAAAGGGCTGTGTCTGATTGGCTGAGCGCTGAATTCAATGAATGGCTGAGCGCTGCCTCTGATTGGCTGAGCGCTGTGACCAATCACGGGCAGTGATCAGCTGTCATTCAATAAATGGTTGAGCACTGCCTGTGACTGGCTGAACGCTCAGCCAATCAAATACAGCCCTTTCAGGAGGCAGGGATTCTAAAATCCTTGCCAGGAGAAGAAGCTGCAGAAGAGTGCCAGGGAAGCCAGTAACAAGACATGTCGGAGCCCCGACAGCGATGGAGAGGTGATTGGTTTTTTTTGTTTTTTTTTGCAACAGCTCGGTATGATTTTCAGGGAAGGGCTTATATTTCAAGCCCTTCCCTGAAAATCACTGCGGGGGTTGCCTGCATCCCATAGCTTTCAATGGGGTCGGCGGCAGCAGCACCGGCCCCATTGAAAGCAATGGGATGGCATCGCGGACCTTTGCCACAGCTGTCACAGTGATGAGGGGACTCACCGCAGGGAATCTTCTGCGGCATGGACCTTCCTGGCGCACAGATGTCCTATCTTTTGCAGGCGCGAGTATTTTGAGCCTGCATTTTCACGGACATGTGAACACCAATGGTTCTCTTAGACGCCTTTTTTTTTGCGCATAGAGGCGCATGCAAAAAACACTGGTCTGACTTCGCCCTAGGGGCTTCTTCACACGTCAGTATTTTTCATCAGTATTTTGTGAGCCAAAAGCAGGAGTGGGTCCAAAATACGGAAGAAATGCAAATCTTTCTATTATACTTTCTCTCTGTATGTTCCATTTTTGTTCCATTTTTGGGTTTTGACTCACAAAATACTGATGAAAAATACACCCTTGTGAAGAAGCCCTAAAAATGGACCTTTCACACATACGGAATATTTCTGCAATACATACCTAAGGCCTCAGTCAGGCGGGCGTTTTTTCGCGCGTTTCGCGCATGCGCATGCGTTTCGCGCATATATAGAACCAATAGTTCGCTATGATATCGGTCACATGTCCGCTTTTGCGAAAAATTATAGGACACGACGATTCGCAAATCGCGCCTATCTGCGTTCGCCGTTTTATGTGCGCACCAAAACCTTTTTTTTCGCCGGTCAGACGAAGTTTCATGCGCATTTTGATGCGCACAGTGATTTTTCTCCGGTCAGACGGGCGTTTTGCAGTGACGATAAACGCGGGTAGGTGCAGATTTTTCCCGCGATTTTTCACCTCCGGTCACGCGATTTGCGCATGCGCATCCGACATGCGATGCGCAAAACGCGCGAAAAAACGCCCGTCTGACTGAGGCCTAAGGAGGCAGGAAATTCAAAATCCACATGTGTATATGCATGCTATGGTGCAGAAATCTGCTGCAGCAGATTAAGGGCTTCTTCATATTGGCGTATGGGCAACTATTCTCGCTGCTACTGAGCGTAGTTTCGCATGAACAAGGTAAACATTTTTTTTTTACCTTTCATACTCTACGCGAGTTTTAAAAAAAGGGGGGGGGGATATAGGTCCTGTCCTATTCTTGTCACACGTGGTATTAACTACGTACAAAAAAGATAGGGCAAGTCTTATCTTTTCTCGGGCATACTATTAACAGGCGAGAATCCCGCTAGCGAAGACGAAACCATTGAAATCAATGGTTTTGTTTCGTCCCGTTAAATGGCTGTGATTATCACAGCCGCATAAAGGGACAAAATCACGCCCATGTGAAGAAGCCCTAAGCTGCATTTTTAGGTGCGTCTTGCAGAAGTATTGTGGGAAAGGTATCATTTCTCCTTAAGGGCTCAGTCACACGGGCGTTTTTACATGCGTTTTTCCGGCAGCAGCAGCGCCAACCTCATTGAGAACATATACTGAAGATCGCTCTCCTCTGCCATTGAATTCAATGGAGCCGGCAATACAGAATGGGTAAGTGCTGCCTCTGATTGGCTGAGCACAGGGA
Source organism: Eleutherodactylus coqui (assembly GCF_035609145.1). Classification (NCBI taxonomy): domain Eukaryota; kingdom Metazoa; phylum Chordata; class Amphibia; order Anura; family Eleutherodactylidae; genus Eleutherodactylus; species Eleutherodactylus coqui. The sequence goes on along the minus strand of NC_089846.1, from coordinate 111,931,773 downwards.
CCAATCAGAGGCAGCTCTCACCTGCCATTCAATAGTTAAGAGCTGCCTCTGATTGGTCCCAGTGCTCAGCCAATCAGAGGCAGCCCATTCAGCAGGCGGGGATTTTAAATCCCGCCTGCTGAATACTCCTCAGAGCAGTGCAGGAGAAGAGTTGGCTGGACGCGGCTGAGCCTCGGCAGCTGCAGAGAGGTGAGCATAGATTTTATTTACTTTTTACACATTTGTCGATTGATTTTCAGGGAAGGGCTTATATTTGAAGCCCTTCGCCGAAAATCACTGCAGCGCTTGCCGGCAGCCCATTGCTTTCAATGGAGCCGGCTGTATTGTCGGCTCCATTGAATTCAATGGGAGAACATTGCGCTCCTCTGCCACAGCTGTGACAGCAGCAGCAGGGGATAGCGGGCAGCCCTCTTTTTGAGCGTCAAAACGCCTGTGTGACCGAGCCCTTTTGAGCGGATTATCGTTGCTAGCAGCATTTTTTCCGCCGTGACGCCCGCTTATGTCCCACAAATTTTTGAACGCATCGGTTATGCGTTTAAACATTTGTGCGTCAAAACACCTGTGTGACTGAGCCTTCAGGAGAGCACCTGGGATGTGAGTGAGGAGACGTATAGGGCCATCTATGCTACTCTGGGTAATATGCAAATAAGGAAAATGGAAGAAAAGCTCTGCAGCGCCACCTATTTGCAGAAGTATTCCACACATGTGAAAGGTCTCTAAAAAAGGTTTAAGATAATCCTTCTTGTTGTCACAAGAAGACTTGTTGGCCATTGTGTGACAGACATGATGCATTTTAAAACTTTTTGAGGTACTAAAAGTTGCCACAAATATGAACATTTTTAGTAGTCGGGTACATACCATTTCTATAAACATGAGTAGAAAACAACACAAAAAGTTAGATGTTAGCAGCACATTTCTAAGTACATCGACTACCAGGATCTCCATTAGCCAACTCGAAATAATCTATATAACCATTGTGTGTGCCTTCCAGTAAATGGTGGATGTCTGATAAATTACTATTATTCACACAAGGCTAACAGCTGCTACACAACCTCTAAATCACACGCGTCAAACCCAAGGCCCGAGGGCCAAGTCCGGACCATCGTCTGATTCTATGTTGCTCACTGGCCATGCAGCATTCTACTCACCCAGCCCGCTGGCGGCGGTGCAATCTGACTAACCTCTCCACCGGCATATGGGGGCGCCAACCTGTACGCAGAACAGACACTGAGGGAAAAGGTCTGTGGTCACAGACTGCACTGCCGCTGCTGGACTGGACCTACAAGCTTCGTGGCTGGAGTACCTGTAGGAATGCTGCCCAGCACAAAGCCAATAGGGAGGTCGCTATGATTACTGGGAATACTAATGGGGTGACTTATTAGTACTTGGGTCCATATAGGGGACACTATTACTACTGGAGACACTATAGAGAGTCGTATGATTACTGGGGCTACAATGGGGGGCATTGTTACCACTGCAGCCACTATGAGGGCCACTATTACTACTGGGACCACATATATAAGGGACACTTACTACTGGGCCCACCATGGGGGGTCACTATTACTACTGAGGCCACTGTGGGGGTCACTGTTACTACTGGATCCACTATGGGGGTCCCTGTTACTACTGAGGCTACTGGGCCACTATTACGACTGCGGTCACTATAGGGGTGACTATTATGGTTCGTTTACATTGTTTTAAGTGCATTTTGGTTGCAAAAATACACCATGTATTTACATAAAGGAAAATTACTTATGCCCGCTCTGGCGTGTTTCTGTGTGCCCAAATATATTGCGTATTTGTGCGTACAAAAAAGAACGCAGACCGCCCATTGAAATGGCGCACAAATATGCAGTGAATACACAGGCTTCCTGCATATTCACTGCGTATTTGTACCAGCCCATTCTGCTGCAATGGCCTATTGCGGTGAGGAATACGGAATAAAATAGGTCATGTCTCGCATTTTTTCGCACAATTAATTAGTGCATTTTGCGTGCATTTGGGTATCACCATTGACTTCTATGGGAACTTGGAAGCGCAAATGCGCAGGAATATAGAGCATGCTATTTTTGGGGGGGTGGGGGAGGGGGGGTTGTCCGACTGAAATGCACAGAAAAATATGCACATGTGATTGAACCCATTGAAATCAATGGGTTCTATTCACTACGTTCGCCCGCCTACACTGTATATTTGCATAAATAAATATGTCAAGAGATCAATATTCGCGTATTTTAAGCCATTCACACAGGGTGCTGCTGCGTATGTGTAAAAAATAAGCAGAAACAATGGAAACCAGTGATCACCATAAAATGCTCGGAATGTCAATTAATGCTTAATTAATGCTGTTATTTTTTTCTCAGCGTTGTACGCAGGCTGACTCACCCCCTTCCTTTTTTTTCAGCTTCCATAGAAGTCTATGGGAGCTTGCTGCGTATTACGTCAAAAGATAGGGCAAGACCTATCTTTGCACGTGGCATATAAATTATGCGACCAAAAACAGTCGCATATGTCCGATTTTTCGCGGTGCAATTTTTTTACTGCGATCAAAAATCGTTCGTCTGAATTAACCCATTGAAATCCAATGATTCGAATGGCCGCGTTTTATATGCAGTGTTTTAAAGAGGCCAAATGCCTGCGTAAATACGGTCGTGTGAATAAGCCCTTACAATCACAATCAGCCCTTTGAAGGCAACCATAAGGCTAACGTGGCCCTCTGTGAAAATGAGTTTGACGCCCCTGCTCTAAATAACAGGTGAAAAGAAAGTCATGGCATGCCGTCTTGTTGGAGGTATCATATGTCCGGAAGACAGAAATTGTTGGTTCCGGTCCACTTCATTAGAAAAGGTAAATTACTAAGTCCTAATCTCTTAAAATCACTCGGTAGTGGAGAGAACGCAGAGATGGGCTAGTAAAGCAAGACCCAGTATAGCTAGGCTGGGCTATTAGATCATTAGTCCAGCTAGCAATGTGGCAGTAGAGAAACTGCTGATCTCTTAGCAAACAGCAGTGATCTAATAGATGACGAGATGCCAATGATGACAAGGAGGGCTGGCTTGACCACCTCATAAATATGCTAATGGTTATCATTTGACACTGGGTTTTCCTTCAGACCTGGTAGAGTTTCAATTGGTTCTCTCTGCGTTACATAATATACAGTGATTGGTCCTATTGGGATCATTGACTAACCCACTGCATGCTATGTAGCAGCCACATAGTGGCTTAGTCCAGTATTAGAGCTGATCACGGACCTTGCATATGATTTGTGCACAATACCCAATGATACCTATGACACTGATGTTAGCAAAAGCATCAGGTACAACCAATCCGTCCGTATACATGGAGAACATTAGATATGCTTAAAACATTTAAATCATGAAATGATCAATTTGGGGGTTAAAGAGTACTTACACTTATACCTCGGAGCGCTTCTGCTCTGTCTGATGTTTTTGGTTCCTTCCGACAGCTGAAGATGGCCCCATATAGCGCTTTTTATATAGCGCTATATGGGGCACTCTTCAGCTGCCGGTAGGAGCCAAAAATGGCTAAAGGAGCAGGAGCTCTGAAGTGCGTCTTTAAATTAATTCATGGCTATCAAGGCACTAAGCTGTCATAATGGCACATTTGCTAGAAAATTGTTCACACTGTTAAAACTCATACTTGTGTTTATGGCCAAATGTCAATAATGATGAAATATATATTGTTTATTGTTTGACCAGTAAAATAAAACTGTTTATATTATCAGTGCAACAATGTATCAGAATCATGGATGGGTAGATGGAACATTGCAGCTGAAAGTGCAAGAAGCACAGATTTCACATGGAAAGGTCTATTAAGGCTACCTGGGGAAACCTGATCAGGGCAAAATCCAAGGCTTCTGTTCCACAATTTGAAACTGTTCCACCTTCTGCATCCTTCCAGCATGTTACAACTGCTCCAGGATGATTCCCTGTGGCATTCAGAGGCCTAACCTGCTCAGCACTCCAGCCTTTCAGCTGCTCTTACTGCAGTACCATAGAGGTAGCAGTCTCCTCCCACTGATATCTGCTTCCATTAACCTATTTGGAATTGGGATAGATAGGAAGTCCTGTGGCAGGAGAAGGCAGTCTGGGTGCTTTAATGTGATTTTTTTCAGATGCTATGTACAGGAGACTACACAATGTGATACTGACAATTTTGATACTTATAATGATATGTGGCTATACTTGATACAATGTGTGGCTATGTATCTTAAGGCTGCATGTCGCTGATATCCTGCACATTTTGTCATGGATTTTGGAACAGATCTGCAGCAGACTTCCCCTACTTTCATTTGAATTCAATTGAAAGGGTGAAATTTGATGCAGATCTGCAACAAAATCCACAGCAAATCAGCGATGTGTGAATGCACCATACTTCTGAAGCAAAAATCTATTTCCAGAAAGACATGGAAATGTATTCATGAACACGGATAGGTAGTGTTAGGTATTAGTCTCCAACTGTTGTGAAACTACAATTCCCCATATTACCCAGAGGAGCATGTATGGCCTTATAAGTCTCCTCACTCACCTTCTTGGTGCTCTCCCTAAGGAGTGATGTTACCCATCCCGAACTACAACTCCCAGCATGTCTTGACAGCCCCAGGCTAGGAATGTCACAACACCTGGAGAACGGTAGGTTGTAGACCAGTGGCTTAAAGGGAGGCTATTTTATACTTTAAGCATACCCACAATGGAGCAGTATAGAAAATGATTCTATATGAAGGTTGCAGTATCTGTTAGCTTTCCCTGATGCCTGCAAAGGACTGATGTAATATTACTATTTGGTTATTTGAGCAGAACCAATATAAGAAAACTAAAGGGGTAGAACCATCTGGGGGCACAATGATCTGGAGGCACTGATTCATTTCTACATCCATCTCCAGGAAATGATATTAAGAGTTTAGCTGACACTAAATGGAATATATAAGTAATAATAAAAGTTATCAAAACTTTAGTAGATATTTAAGAAAAAAGCCAGAACAGCATCAGATCTCAAAGATCTATGTGTCAATGTTCCTGTATAAGGGTGCATTCACACATCGCTGTTTTGGTGCAGATTTTGTTGAAGATCCGTAGCAGATTTCACCTCTTGAGTTTGAATTCAATCGCAATGGTGAAATGTGCTGCAGATCAGCACCAAAATATGAGACAAAATCTGCAGCAAAACGGCAACGTGTGAACGCGCCCTAAATTAGTCCTAATATAGGACCTAAATAGACTCATCTATAGAAACTATGAGTAAAGTGAGGTACAAGACCTGCTACATTTTCCTCCAAAATGACAGAAATAGCCCCTGCCACTTCCTTGTCATATGAGGTCACAATCCACTATTTTTAACCAGAATCACAGAGGGTTTGAGTTACAAGATTTATAAATATAAGGCAGGGGCTCCTTAGCACACAGGAGCCCTACATGTGATATAGTCCATGCTTTTCATACAAGTGAAGACTGTACTTACCGCAGGTTCTGCATTCTGCACCCAGTGCACCAGCAGCAAGGTTAGGACAGCAAGACTGTGCAAATGTCCCAACCTCATTCTTCAAGCACCCCCTGTAATGTCTTAATACCGGTTTCAAGGCAGAGGCTGAGGATCTGACATATTACGCTAAATGCCCAGAGGAGGAGATGCGGCAGGTCCCAGTGAGTAGGGGCCACCCCGGACCCGGGCTGCCTACAGTACTGCCTTCTGCAAAGTTCTGCAAACTTTTCCTACGAGGCGCACTACTTTCTCAGGAATCCCTCCGCGGCAGCATCTCCCCTGGGCTAAAGAAACCTGCTGCTCACTGATAGCTGTGGCCTCTCCAGAGCCTTTTCACTAAATTAATGGAGAGACTCCTTAGATTTTTTTTCCTCTGGTGATAGTGACCCCAGCCTCCTGCCACATCCCACCCACCCAACACCCACTCCCGCCCCCTGTCTCATAAAGACACTGCATGCCATCTCTAGAGGGGGGACCTATTTTGTCTGCGGAGGGACCTGAACCTGGATTTGAAAACGAATATTACTCATTGTTAAGCAAATGAAGAATAAATATGTTGCAATAAATATGTAATACACTAAAAGTTTTAGTGCAACAACATACTTATACATTGTATATACTGTTACAATATAGTGATACAATATACACAGAGCAACAATATAGTGATTTATTATACACAGTGCAACAATATAGTTAGACATTATACACACATATACTATTTTGTTACACTGTATATAATGTATCACTATTTTATTGCACTATGTAATGTGTCACTATAATATATATATAGAGAGAGAGACTAAAATAGTGATACATTATACACAGTGTAACAAATAGTGATACATTGTACATATACATAGTGATAGAATATACATATCACTATAGTGCAACATTACATAGTAGCAATATAGTGATCCTGTACATTATACATAGTGTAAGAACGCAGTGATACCTTACACATAGGGTAACGATATAGCAATACATTACACATAGTGTAAGATTATAGTGATACATTAGAATTAGTGTAAGAATATATTGATACATTATACATGGTCTAAGAATATAGTGATACTTTATACATTGTCACTTCTTGTCTTCTCTCCTATAGTATATGCCTATGCCCTAATATTATACACAATATATAATAACATATACACAGCCAAACTCCAGACACCCATCCTGCAATGCAGAATTTGCAAACTGTAACCTACATAAGTAATACATGTCAGACTAGCAAGTGTTCGCAGTGCATGAATACCATGTGTTATTGCGCAGCCCTCCCAGAATATAACATTGTATAGAGTATAATATTATTTGGTGACTTCTTTCCTATATCTAGGTACAGATTCCCCTCTGCCTTCCCTAAAATCCCCCAGAGCAGTGATTGACAGTTGAGGCCCCGCCCCCTTCCTCCATGCCTAACCTTAGGCTGCCCGTACAGTACATGGAAGCCGATCTCCCGGCTCAGGCACGTAAGTCTATGGACCGTCTGCTCGCCGGCGCCCGGACCGCTCGGGTTTAACCCCCTGTGCTCTTTCCATGCAGTTTCCCCCCCGGAGACGCCCACTAGACTTACTTTTGCAAACTCGGTGAAGAAGCTTTCAATGAGCCCCCTGGAGAGACCTCTGTAGCTGCAGAAGAAAGCAGGGGGTGGCTGCCAGTCAGTGACTACAAGGAGATGGGGGCACGGTGAGTCCATTGTGTTGGGCACTCATGGGTGAAGGTGGCAGTGTGTTGTGGCACCAGGTGCAGTAATGCTGCAATGTGTTTCCTTGCAGGGTCTGCCTGTTGCTGCTGCTTCTTGCTGTCTGCTTTGGGGCGGATTTAGTGCAAGCGGTGAGTCCATGTCCCCCTGTAGTGTCCCCCTGTAGTGTCCCCCCATATACGGTGGCATCTGTGCAGCTGAATTCCTTACTTCTCACAATACAGTTGGTTTTTGTCTGGAAGAGATAAGCAATTCCTGGCAAGTAATTTCAGACTGTTCCAGGGATGAAATGGTTAACAGTAGCAGTACTGATGAGCCCCTACTGAAATCCCCAAGGAGTAAGAGTATATCCCTATCCACACCGGCCAGTTTTTTCCGTCCAATGGTCAGATGGAAATAAAGCACAGTATTTTGAAAGGTTACGTTCACAATGATTAATTTTGTAATCGGACGAACAGTCTGAGCAAAAAGCCAAAAAAATTGCGCAGCCTGTCCTAATTGGTGTGATTTTCAAGCAAAAATTGCCCATTCAAGTCTATAGGTACGTTAAAAAAATCAGATTGCACCTGTTTGATGCAATTGCATTCTATGTTTTTAATCATGGGGACCATAATAAAAAAAAAGTAAAGAGAACCAAGAAGTGGCGAACCTGCGCATTTACGCATTTTTTACGTAAAAATCAGATGCAAAACAGATGAAAACTTTGTGGAAAAATCGTATAAATGCATACAAATTGCAAAAAAAAATCAGAATGATTTTTCAAGACTACAAAAAAAAAAAAAAATGCCAATGTGCATGCAGCCATAGACCCATGCGCCTCATGGTGAATGACACTAAGGGCGTATTGTCACCGTGTATTGCGTGCGTATTTTTGCGCACAGTGCTAAAAGCCCATTGATTTACAATTGATTGACACCTGCGGTTTTATCACGTGTGTATTACCTATATGTCCCATGCTGATGCAAAATACGCACATAATACGCCCGTTATTGGCTAGGGGAGCCTAAAATACGCATGTTACATGTTTAATTTGCTGCGTATTACACACGTAATACACAATGATAACACATGTATGTGAATGAGCCCTTTAGTGCTTGTCAAATGGCATAGGAAGAGTTAACTATGAATCAAACCATTCTTTCTGTTAATGCCGGTTGATCAAGTTGGATCAGAGACAAAAGAGTCATCAATATCAGTCGTCCATATTGGTGGTGTTATGCAAAAAACTGTTACATAATAAGCTTAACTCTTCAGTTGCCAGGATAACCCTTTAAAAAAACGAACTGGTTTGCAACACTACAATGTGACACTTTACTGCCATTGTATGTAGACAATGTGCAACTGCAGGGACAGAATTGCACTATTTGGTTTCATAAAGTATTCTCTACTTTTGATTAAAATCTGCTTTAAATTAATTAAAGTTTTTTGTTTTTTTTTTAAATCTAGCAAGTTTTGGTTCACTTTGTCACTGATTGCATAGTTCTTGTGCAGAAGAAGCAAAGTGGAGCTGAACGCTGCTTGTATCTAGTTGCCATTACTTCTAGCTAGTACCTTATACTTTTGCAGTTGCTTCTAGAGTAGTTTAGCGTATCAAACCCTGCTATCCAGTGCTTCATACTAGTGATGTAGTAGGAGGAGATGCTGCTGCGCAGGCTGCCTATATAGCAGGTAGTATGCACTCATCCGCATGCTGATATTGATTACAGCCATGATGATTACTATTACCAGCTCCCTATTATTAAATATCCATTCATTATCCTATTGTTTACCAACATGCAAATGATACACAGTATCTATCTACCCACAGTCACAAGTGCCATGAGTTTCCTTTATAATACATAGCATGAGTACATACATGCATGTATGTTATGCACACTCAATTGATCGATTAGTACTTATGCTACTTGCACACGGACATTTTTCACATCCGACTTTTGAACAAAAAGGGCTTTTTCCGATGAGCGTAGTCACAATTACGCTCAGCCGCACGGTTCCTCAGGCGCAACTTTTAAACTTCCCGTGTGCAAGAGGGCTTATTGTGAAATCAAAATTTATCTTGACTTAGTATTGTTCCGAAGGAAAGGCTGCATCACACGTCCCTGATTTGCAGCGGGTTTTCTTGCAGATTTTGGTGCAGAACTGCAGCAGATTTCACCCCTTCAATTTGAATTTGATTGATAGGCCCCTTGCACACGGGCGGACGTGATTTCCCGCAGAATTTCTGCCCGTGCCCGCCTACATAAGATTGCATTACAATACGCAACCCTATGCAGACGGCCGCGATTTGTCCGCGTGAAATCACACGCGGAAAACAAATCGCGGCATGCTCTATTTCTATGTGGGTCTCGCAGAGGCCCGTACAGAAATGTCACTCCCGGCAGCTGGCAGCCGGCACATCACAGAGCCGGAGCCGTGGGAGAGGTGAGTGCCGCACTGGTACCTGCAGGGGCTCGGGTCGGGTCCCGCTGCGAGAGCTCCGACCCGGCCGTCTGCAGGTGGCCAAAGGGTGAAATATATTGCCAATCTACACCAAAATCTGCAGCAAGTCAGGGACATCTGAATGCTGGGTCCACACGAAGGCTGATTTGCAGTAGAGTGTCCGCAGCGGGCATTCCGCCACAGATCAGCAGCGGAAAGCCTGCCTCCAAACCCGCAGCATTTGGTGTGCAATTTGAAGAGGGTTTTATCGCGTATTTCGGTGCAGAATTCATCCCCTCATTGAGAAGAAGTGAATTCCGCAGCGGAAGCAGCGATGAAATTGACATGCTGCTGAATTAAATTCCGCACCGCTTGCTAATTTCCACGTGGATTTTGTACAGATTGCTTCCGCATCTTGTGGATAAGACTTTCAAAATCTCATTTTGCTGCTACTGCGAATGCCGCGGAATTTCCATGCGAAGGGTCCGTTTGGAAATTTTGCAGCCAATCCTCCCCATCTGGACCCCCTAAAGCCTTTACACACAACGTCTGTGGCGGAATTCCTGCAATGTTTCTGCGAATAGCTAGAGTTAATGAGCTTAGCGGCATTTGCTGCGGTTTTTGCTGCAGCTTTTGTACATGTACTCGCGTTCTTCTGTGCAGAGTTTCTGCTGCGTTACGTTTTTGTGATATGGGAGTGGTAGTTCTTTTTTAGGGCTTTTACCTACTAGCTTTTTTTTAATGCTGCGATATCGCTGTTTTTTTTTTCAATGGGACTTTCTAATGTTAAAATCGCATCGCACAAAAATCGCAAGTTTGTGTGTTTGCGATTTTTGTGCAATGTGATTTTAACATTGGAAAGTCACATTGAAAAAAAAACGCAGCGATATCGCAGCGTTAAAAAACCGCTAGTGGGTAAAAGCCCTAAAGAGGATCTTTTTTCTTTCTCCTAATTCAGTAATAGGAGAAAGACATTTCTGAATTCCGCTGCTAAGACCCCAGAAGAGATGATGACTGGGAACCTGCGTAGGATTTCTGACAGTGTGGGATATCAAACCAAGCTTTGTAATGCGTCTTGTGGTTAACCTCAGGTGGAGCGCTGCTGGGATTCCTCCTCCACAGCTCACTTGTATGCTTGGGGTGACACCTTTGAAATATCACAGTTTGAGATCCGTCATTTCTCCTGATGTCTGAGCGGTTATTTCTGATTATATCCAAGTAGCTCTACTCATACCTAGCACCAACTTATTCCACAGCGCTTTCAAGTCATTTATTTATTACCTCCCACCAAACTGGGTACTCATTTTACCGATCTCATAAGGAAGGAAGGCTGAGTTGACCTTGAGCCGGCTACCTGAACCACACGGAGATTGGACTCGCAACCTTCAGGTCATGAGCGAGAGCTTAGGCCTGCATTTCTTCTGGCTTAGCATTCTGCACCACACAAGGCTTTCAAGCCTAAAAGGTCACCTGCACACGGGCGGGTCGGACCCCGCATGTGGGATTCCCGCAGTGACCCCAGCTGACCTCTCTGCCATCTTCTCCTCTGCTGCGAATGTGCTGGCCAGAGAAGCGGCGCACATGTGCAGTACAGAGGACGCCGCGCCATTGCTATGGCGATGACGCGGCTCCTGCGACCATTCTGCAATGATGATTGCAGAATGGCCGCGGGATGGACGGCTTCCATTGACTTCAATGAAAGCCGGCTGTGCGTAGCCTGCACAAAATCGCAGCATGCTACGTTCTCTCCCACGCGAGCCGAAAATTGCAATCAGTTTCCACTGGTGCACAGGAAATCGCCTTTTCTCATAGCATACTATGGGCTGGATTTCCTGCAGAATTCGGAGGCGGATCCCACTCCCGATTTCGCAATGGAAACCCGCCCGTGTGCAGGAGGCCTAAGTGGGATTTTTTTGTCATCCGCACAATAAGGCCGTTATCACACACAGAGCAGAAGTCCTTTTGCTGGCATCTGCAGCATTTACAGAACAAGCCATAAGGGCTTCTACCCACTAGCGTTTTTTTTTTTTTTTTTTTAAACGTTGCGATATCGCTGCGTTTTTTTCAATGGGACTTTCTAATGTTAAAATCGCATCGCGCAAAAATCTCAAGTTTGTGCTTTTGCGATTTTTTTTTTGTGCGATGTAATTTTAACATTAGAAAGTCCCATTGACAAAATGTGTCTTGAGACATACAAATCTCGCACGAATATGAACCCCATTCTTTTCAATAGGGTCATACACATGAGCAATTCTCATCCCACACCGCATCGCGGTGCGGGGAAAAATCATGGCGTGTTCTTTCTTTGGGCGTTCCCTCGAAACGCCTTGCCCATTGTTTTCAATGGGCCTGGCAAAGCATCGCACGGTATGCAAGGCGCAAGCAAGTGCGATGCGGGGTTTCTCATTGAAAACAATGGGGAACACTCTGCAACCGTTTTAGCCGCGGCGGAGGATCGCTACTTCCCTGAAATGATTTTGTGTTCAAAACGCCTCGCATCCACGGGGACATCGCATGTTGGCGAGCGCAATAACAGGCCAAGTTTCACAGCCTGATATTGCACCCGTCCGTGTGAATCTAGCCTAAGGCTCCATTCACACGGGGCAGTTCAGTTGGAATAAAAAACGCACAAAAACCGCATTGGTGAAACCAAGTGTGTTTTTAGTATGTTTGCACCTATCTTCCTGCAATTTTTCTCAAACTCCTGCGCTATGACACGGAATTTGAACGGTCACGGGGGGGAAAAGGAAAAAAAATGCATTTAGGCGCAACTGCGCTCCATAGCGGCGAGCATAGTTGAGCGTACGGCCGTCTGAAACCGTCTTAGGAGGAGATTTCTAAAATCTCCATCACATGGTGCGCAAATTTCTGCACGTCTAGTTATACTGTGGATTTATGCTGCAGATTTTCACCCTCTGCCAAAGCTGTAGCATTTAAGGCGTATTCGCGCGAGCGATATTCTTGCGCAGAAAGCGTGTATGAATAGAAAATCTATTCTTTTCAATGGATTCTTTCACACAAGCAATTTTTTTTTCTCACAGTATGGCTGCAAGGACCGCCGCACCCTTAAAAGACATTGCTTGCCATGTGACGTGCATGCAAGTCTGATGAGATGCTTCTTATTGACGTCAGTAGGCAACACTTGCGATCCTCTGACGCGCCTCAGGACCGCAATTTCACGAAAGCAATGCGATTTTTAATCAAAACCGCTTTGCAGCGCTGGGAAAATTGCACATTGGCAAGCATGATATCGGGCTGAGTTTATCGACATGCTCTATTTATGGGCACAATTGCGCACCGAATGCCCCTGCACCAAATCATGCACGGAACTGCGCAATTTTGCAGGGTTAAATGATGCCACCTAGATCTACCGAGTCGGCTGAAGTGTCTACAAATCAGCTGACCTGCTTACCAAATCAGCTGACCTGCTGACTTAGTAGGCTGGCCCGCGCCAATGTGAGCGGTCCCGGCAGCACAATGAAGTACAGTAAAATGTGCCAATCAAATAGATCTCATTCGTGTGCCCTGCATTGCGCTCACGCCCATTTGATGCCAGCCTAACTCTGGCCATCTGCAGAAACACAGCAGAAATTCTGCATCATGTGTGAAGGTAGCTTAAATGCAACAGATGTTCTGTGAGGAAGGTCACCACCGAAAATCCGCAGCAAGCCTCCCCCGTGTGAACATACCCTAAGAGGCATTGAGTCCCACAGCAGTGTAGGTGCAAAACCTTCTAAACTCATATAGTGCAGAACAACACAGTCCAACCAGCACAGATCCACAGGTGCTGCATGGTGCCACCCGGGCAGTGGCCCAAAGTCTTCACTAGTGCCAACAAGAGATTGCTTGCAAGGGCCACGAGTGCATAGACATCCACTGTTCCAAACAAGTACGGCTCCACAATCCCGCATCTACACAGGCAGATGATGTAATAGACCTAGATGTTTGCAGCTGCCCATGTTATCCCATCACCTGTGTCAGTGGATCACAACTTCGCTGTCACACAGTAATTTCCTTAATTGCATCTTACCTTTTCCCACCACCAAACTATGACTCTAATTTAATAACATTTCATATGATGAGACGTGGGCATCGTAGGATTCAGGGTTTCCTATGGGGTTTTCTCTTTCTGCCATTATACAACGGCACCATCTGCTGGCTAGAGCCAGTAATGCAGTATGTGACATGCTGGAGAGGCCCCTGACAACAGAGCGGCCAGTAATATACAATAAGAATACCCTGCCGGACGTATTCCGACATCAGAACTGTACAGCCTTCAATTGGAATGTCTTTAGACGTCAGACAGTGGATTGGAAAGGGTTAAGAAAGAGTATAATGGCTCGGTTAGGTCTCTTTGTAAACAGGTACCGTCCCACCCCACACACTCAATAGTCAGGAAAGGTAAATGGGCAACAAAAGTGTACCATTTGGGGTAATATGATATTATTGTAGGGGGAAATCGCTATTTCAGCTCACTTACTTTGTTTTAAAGGGTTGTCCATTAGTGGACTGATGGGAGTCTGCCGTCCTGGACCCCTACTGATCAGCTGTTCTCTGGGCCAGTGCACTCAAGCACTGAGCTGATTTCTGCAGGAAGCAGAAGCTCTGTTCCCACTGTAGTGGCCAGGTTTGGTATTACAGGAAAAAATCTTAAGAATTTCAATGGAAACTTGGCCTGCAATACCACGTTGAACCACTACAATGGGAACGGAGCTGTCTGCTTCCTGTAAAAATCAACTCCCTACACAAGTACACTAACTTGGTGAGATGCTGATTGTGAGGGAACCTGAATGGCAGACTAACGCTGATCTAATATTGATGGTCTGTTCTAAGGATATTAGAGAGCAGAAATACCTCAAAAGCAGATTATAAAGATACCGCAGCCTATATTACAAAACCAAATAGCGATAAGGAAATCTCATTAGTAGCGCTGTTAAACGTTTATCGTGGATTGTATTGTAAAAACTTGATGAGAGGGTCCCTTTAATAGAAAAGTACAACTAAGTATAGGGTGAGTTATATTAGGGGACGACCAGAGGTGAAGTCATCGAGGCTTGTTGAAACAATGCTGGTGCACAGCTCTTGGCAAGGAAAGTAAAGTATTAAAATATATGAGTTCTAAATAACCTTTGATTGGAAGCAGCTTTTTATTACTCCTGGGCAACAAATTGTATACATCAAGATCAGTTGAAGAAATAGAATGTAGCAGGTGAAGATCGATCACGAAAATGCAGTTAAGATTAGCTACTACCGTGTTTCCCCGAAAATAAGACAGTGTCCTATATTAATTTTTGTTCAAAAAGGTTTATCTTTTTTACATGTATAGCTGCCTGGACACTATTTAAATTGACTTTTTTAATTAACTGTTAGCAGGGCTTAATTTTGGAGTAGGGCTTATATTTCAAGCATCCTCAAAAAGCCTTAAAAATCATTTTGCATCCTCAAAAATTCTGGAAAATCATGCTATGTCTTATTTTCAGGGAACCAGGGTAGTATTGTGATCACCCGGGCTGATTTTTGAAATTCAGATCGAGAGCATCCTGATCCAAATTTTAGCAAAAATCACCAAAAACAGCTTTGAGCAGAAAGGACCCGTGTGTTAGCTTAGAACTGCTGGAATTCTAGGTTTGAATCTAACCTTGATGGGGATTTGAACCTGGGACCCCACTGCACTCCTCCGTTCGTCATTCAGTTTCAGATGGCATAACGATCATCGCTGACTCGTTGGATTCTCATTGCGTTTGAAAACGGATCGTTCAGCGGTTGACATAGGGATGTAAAACACTGAATGATAAGTAGAGATGAGCGAGCACGCTCGGTTAGGGCAATTACTCGAACGAGCATCGCTTTTTCAAGTAACTGCCTACTCGTCTGCAAAGATTCATCCAGAAATCTGTTAAAATAAAAAATATATATATACTCACCTGCTCCCGGCAGCCGGAGTTCCGTGCGGCCGGCCTGCAGTGGGTGTGAAGGGGGTGTGAGTCAGACCTGCCCCCTGATTGGCTCACGGAACTCCGGCTGCCGGGAGCAGGTGAGTATATATATATTTTTTATTTTAACAGATTTCTGGATGAATTGCAGGGAAGGGCTTATATATTTAAGCCCTTCCCGACAATTCATCCCACACTCGCCCGCAGCGCATTGCTTTCAATGGAGCGGGCTGTATTGCCGGCTCCATTGAATGCAATGCGCTGGACAGCTCCGGCCCGTTTCTAATGAAACGCGGCTAGGAGCAGATTTTCGGGCGATTTTCGGGCACCGGTCACGCGATTTGCGGATGCGCATCCGTCATGCGATCCGCAAATCGCGCGAAAAAACGCCCGTCTGACTAAGGCCTCACAAACACAAGGAGCCAAAGCAGAATTCATTCTCATCTCCACATTTATCAATTAACAAGCCTGAGGTGATATAAAGAACTGTGTGATATAATATGAAGGACAAATATTATGTAAGGCCATGAATAGTAAATCAGCAAAGGCCTGCCACTTGGAATCCCCACTGATCAGTTGTTCCGTGGATCAGTGTGCTTGTGGACTGAGCTGATTTCTGCAGGAAGCAGACAGCTCTATTCTCACTGCAGTGGCCAGGCTAGGTATTACATGTGAAGTTTCCATTGAGGTGAATGAGAACTTTGCGTGGAATACCAAGCCTGGCCACTGCAGTAAGAATGGTGCTGCCTGTCTGCTCCCTGCAGAAATCAGCTGAATGTAGGAATACATGGACCTAGTAAACACCTGATCGGTTGGGATCCTGGACAGAGACCCCCACTGATCTACTATTTATGACCTATCCTGCGGACAGGCCATCAATAGTTTACAACTGGACAACCCCTTTAAACACATATCCAGTAATTATTATAGCAGTGTTGAAACGAAGATGGCTTATTTAGTAGTCTTTAGCAATTGTTAACTATGCTGGGCAAATTGTTTTGATTTTATTAGGTATTTATGAGAAGGTGAATCATTATTACATCACTCGTCACACTAATAGCCCCTCATCACCCTCCGGCACTTTGGTCTGTAACCCTAGTGTTGTTATTGCCCTTTGCAATTCTTCAGCACCTGATTTTGACCATGCATAGAGTATCTGTATGATCACCATGCTCTGCACCTGACTACACCTCTGTATCCCAACACCTGTAGGTGTGATGATGATCCATTCAGTCAAGGACGACTGTGGGTCACTTTATGGATCAACGTTCTCCATGCTTCCCTATCCTTGACCGTTTCTTTCAGCTCTTCCATGTGCATGTTTGTATCAGCCTCGATAGCGTCCAGCCAGCGTGCTCTTTGGCGTCTTCTTCTTCATGACCCGCTAAGTGTGCCGAGCATCAATGTTGTTTCCAGAGAATTGTCTCGCATGATATGTCCAAAGTAGGAGTGCCGCTATTTGGTGATTTTGCCCCATAGGGATATTTTTGGCTGGATACGCTCTAGGACCATCTCGTTGGTGACCATTACCGATCGCGGTATATGTAGCAATCTTCTCCACCACCATAGTTCAAAACCATCAATTTTCCTTCTATCTGCTTCCTGAGTGTCCAACTTTCGCATGCATGTATGGAGATCCGGAACACGATTGCATTCATCATTCAGATCTTTATAGCAATGCTAGGTTTTGGCTCTTCCATATCCTTGCCATTCCTTGCGTTGCGCTACGGCCAAGTTCAATTCTTCGTTTGACTTCTGGTTCCGATTTTCCATTGCCATAGGTGTATCATCACATATTATGCCTCTGTATGTATTGCGCCTATATTTATGTCCCTTCCAGATACTGCAGACTTTTTATGACTCTTTTTATATCCGTACTTCTATTTGTATCCCACTTGGTGACTGCCTGGTCATCTCTGTCTGCATCTTCCTCCCCGCCAGCAACTATCACCCTGTCTGTGTTTCTGCGATGGTTTCTCAGTCTGGCATTTCTTCTTATTTTCCACCATTATTAGAATTAACTTCAAATGATTTTTTTTATTGTGTTGTTACTGTTTCTGCTTTTATTGGTTGTTGCACTACTACAAAGAGTTTCCATGGCTCTACTTTTATATAGTTTTGCGCAATAGGAGTTGTTCACTTTTCATTCACATATTGTATTTTGTGGTTTTGAAGTGATTTAATTGCATTTTTTTTGCATTTCGACATAGTTTATAGGCAAAACCTCAGCTTGGGGTTTTAGCAGTTGTGTTTTAGTTTCGACTTCTGTATAGTTCATATCTCCCTACTGAGTCCTAAGATCCCCGGTCTGACCTATTTTCTCATCCCTTCTGTTATGTCTTGATGAAGCACGACTGGTATGTCTACAACCCCTTCATTTAAGTGTATGTGGGTGGATATGGTGCTTGAAAAGCCTTTAGAGTGTTTCATTCCTGTGATGTCTGATGTGGTTGAGCTCGAAAGACAATTGGAAAAAGTCAGAAAACTTTTTATTAACACGGCTTTAAGTGTCGTATCTGTTTCAATCATTTTGAAGCTTACTTGTTCGGATACCAAGTTTGTGGCTATGTTAGTCTCTTCCATCAGGCCTCGTGCACACAGCCATAGGACAGATCTCTGTTGTACAGAACTGTAATACAGAACCCTTAAAAATCTGTTGGCTGTATCTGCACTTCTGTATCCCTCTGATATCATACGGCGACATTCAGAGTTTTTTTTTCTGCCAGTCCTGAGCTCGGCACTATGGCTAAACCTCCCCTCTCTCTACAGCCTCCGGTACAGAAAACCTGCCCAAGTTGCGTCAGCTGTCTCTTTAACAAGGCTTTCTAGGGTAGCGGTCTGCAGTTGCTCACAACCAAGATCAGATCCCTATTGGTGGGGTTAAAGAGGGAACCCCAGGTGCAGCCCTCTGGTCTAGCCCTAATCGGTTTAGAGCCACAGCAGATCCACACCCGGTCTTATGACAACTTGTTTCCACTGTCACGCCAAGGCATAATTTGTGTTAGTAAATTACAACAATTAACTTGATTTTTATGGAACAGGTGAAGATGAAGAATGGAAATATTACAACCTCATTATCTTTGCTAAATAAGCTGTTAACAACCCCTGGCTCTAACTTGGTTAGGCTTTCCAAATTAAGCATAGTATGTCATTGATATACTCAAGATTTCAGCTAAGCCCCATATCTAACACTCTTTAGATGTGGACCATGTGGTTGGCATATGCTGTTCAAGATGGACACTTTTCATTCTATCTGAAGCTCATTAAACTAGAGTGCCTTCTAGATAAGTCAGTTAGCTGGGGTCCATGTAATCAAGAGGAGAGATACCTGCTTGGGGAGTTCCGTCACTCCCATTGAGATGAATGGAGCACCGATGGCGCTTTCTCATCCAGCACTCCATTCACAGTGACGTTTACTGCTGGGGAAGAAGCAACCCCACGCACTGACAGGAGCATAGGAGCCAATTTCTCGAGATCAGCTGGGGTCTCAGCTGTGAGACCCCCACCAATCAGCAAGTTATCCCCTATCCTGTGGAGAGATGATACCTTGTTATTCTGGCACAACCCCTTTAAAGGGATTTTCTGGGACTTAACATAAATTAATAAAAATTAAATACTCACTTACCCAGACGGATCTCTGTCCAGCACTGCAGCTTCGGTCCCATCGCAGGGAACCCAGAAAACAAGGCGGGCGGTCACGTGCCGTTTATTGTGAACATTCGGCCACTCATAGGCTTCAGCCTGATTCTTCTTTGGCCGCTGAAGCCTGTGAGTGGCTGAGCGGTCACATATATAATGAACGGCACATGACCACCTGCCACGTCTTCCGAGTTGCATGTGGCGGGCACTGGGGCTGCAGTGCTGGAGCGGAGCCACCAGGATAGGTAAGTATTTAATTCTTATTAATTTTAAGGCCCCTTTTAACTTATTTTTATGTCCCAGAAAATGCCTTTAATTGTGTCTTAAAGCCACTTGAAAAAATCGTCCCATCAGTAAAAATCATTTTAGAATGTAGCTAATCACCCTGTGGTATACTTATTCCAAGCAAACAGCTGATTTTTCTGGGAAAATCCGTGACCAGCCAGGCATTACATGGCAGCCATTTAGTTGGATTTTACGAGGATGGCTTGAGTCAGCTAGAATGTGAGTTACTTGTACCGCCCTCTATGACATTATGACATGCATCTGTTCTGACAGAAAATATGCAAATGAGAAGATGAACAATACCTCTACAGCACCACCTATTGGAAGGCAGCATTCCTGCAAGTCAATGTCAGACCTTTTAACTTGCAGGAATGCTGCCAACCAATAGGTGGTGCTGCAGAGGTATTGTTCCATCTTACTATTTGCATATTTCCCAGAGGAGCATGGATGGCCTTATAAGTCTCCTCACACCTTCCAGGTGCTCTCCCTAGGGAGAAACAATACCCTTCCTGACCCCCATCAGGGGTGGAAAATGTGTATTTTTTAAACTGGATTTTTTTTTCTTTAAACTGAGCTTTATTGAACTTTTAAAGGGGGCTTGAAGATGTGATTGTTCAACCGCTTGCATAGTACACTGCATTGCCTATGCAGTGCATTCTACTAAGCTTATGACATCAGCCTATTAGACTCTGCTGGAAGCAGGGTCTAATAGGCTGAGTTCCACGGCAGACCTGAAGGCCTTTGTCAGGCTTCCAGCTGCCATTAGACTCACTGGTGCATTGCAATCGCACTGCCGATGGGTGACAGAAAGAGTGCCCTCCTCTTGTTATCTGCTTACATGCTGCAGTTGTTTTTGATTGTGGCATGTAAGGGGCTAAACTGCCAGGATTTGAGGTTCCTCTGTTCTTGGCAGTCAGAGCAGGAGCCTGGCTGTCAGGTTTAAAGCCCATTAGTGCTGCCAGTAATAGGCGTAATGGCTGCCACTAAGGGGTTAATTATTTACATGCTGCTATTTCTTTACATGAACCTATGCTTTCATTCACCTGTTCTTCCGCATATGTGTCAAAAAGCAAGTTGACAGGATGAGAAATGAGAATCGAGCCGTCTGGTAATGATTTGCTTTGGTCCCAGAGGAAGGTTTAATATGCTGTTCTGCGGTTACTTCTGACCAAAAGCTACATTTGGAAACAGATCACAGCGGATGAACGTACTGCGACACAAAACATTTCTGTGTTCTCTTTTTAAGTTCTGACCAACACTTTAACCACATTTTCACATGTCAAACTTTTCACCCCCCGAAGACAATATGTTCTGGCTCTGCTCAGCTGTACACAATGTGCGATTTCATTCAGTTCAAGGGGGTTAGTGACTCAAGATCCTGTCAACTGTGGCTTTTAATTATCGCCATTTCTTATGTCTACGTTTACCACAATTAACTTGACTAGCGGGTTTTCGGAGTTTTACAAGATATAGTAGGAAAGGGGGAAGTTATCAGAAGTGCGATATGAAACCAAGAATGGCAAACTGCCAGTTGTATTGTAGTACTTTAGGACTGGCTTCAGTACATTGTAAAGTATATCGTACATGCTGTGGATGATATACTGTAAGTGCATGTGGATTACTACTAACTACTGGGTGGCATCTAGACTGGGTATTGTTTCAGTTGGAAGGTGCATGTGTGCAGCGACCGAGGAGACAGCGGGGTACAAGATAGCAGCAGTTCAAGTTGGTTCTACCATCTCTTTTTCCAAAGGTTGAAGTATGGCCCAGCTCAGTCACTAGCAAGGGAGATAAGATTTTAGCAGACTTGATTACCACAGATCAGTTCTAGATTTTTGTCGTGACGCCAGTGTCTCTAGAGAAGCAATAAGTTACTCGCAATAAATAAATGAGCCCATAAACAAAAGTACTTTTCAAAACCTTTAACTCACAATCCAACTTTGATTTTCCAACACGGGCAAATTACTTGACTTGTACTTCTCAACATGAACATACATGCTTTTGAACAGATTTTTTAGCTCTACCTTTCCGAACACACTTGACAGCAGAACGTTCTTTTTCCCAAAACACACACATCCTCAGTCGCTGTTATCTGAATGACACTTTCTTGTGTTACACGGCCTTTCAAATAGTTAGCCGTAACTAGTTTTTGCGCTTCCTCTCTGAATGCAGTTCCGCGGGGGCGTGTGCGGCACTTGCACTCCCACGCCAACTCTTAAGCAGCATCTCCTGTGCTTTCATCCCCAGAGGAGACAAGCCTTCTAGCAGCAGAGACATAACAGCAGCTTAGCTCCGGCAGGAGCATCAGCCCGTCCCTCCTGCGCGCACCTCCATCTCCGATCACTCACTTCTCTCTGATCTTGCTCACTCACAACTCCTCCCCCTACTTCCAAACTACCAATCACGACACACTCGTAGGCCAGTGAGACAAACAAACTTACTTAAAGACAAACAGACTTACAAATGATGGAGGGACCCTACTCTGGGTCACTACATGTGCTGCTATTAGGGGTGATCCATATGTGGTTGCAGCGGATCTTCTGCTACATGTATAGGCATCACAATACTAAATAATTGAAGCTTTGGATGCCTTTAAGCCCAAGTCACTTGAGTGTATTTGTTCAGGCATGAGTGTAGCCTTTTTGCGGTATGAACGATGCATTGGCGTATTTTACTGTAATTTTCAAGGCATGTTCATTTGCACGTGGCAAACAAAGACGCACCAACGAAAATGGCTAATTAGTCTGAATGCCTTCCAGAAGTGTTCTTTTTTTCTGTGCATTTACGCATTGTTTTAGGCATCCGCTTGCGTATTGCACATGCATTTATGCACCCACCGTTGACTTCTGTGGCGGCCTTTAATGTGCCAATACACAGAAAAATAGAACATGCTCTATTTTTTTTTTTTTTTTTTTGCGCAACCGAACTTATTACGCTTTCAATAGCCAGATTCTGCACCAAAATCCACAGGTCTGTATGCAAATTTTCATGCAGAATTGACATGGTTCAAAACAGCCTGTAATTCCGCATCAAAATCAACAATTAGACTTGCGGGTTTTGGTGCGGAATCGCAGCGGTGGAATAAGCTGTGGATTTGGGTGTGGAATGCAGAATAATTCCGCCCCCATATAAAAGCAGCTTTATATGTTATGGTTTCACCTATAGAATACACAGGGCTGGTTTTTGACCCCCGGGTTTTTCAGTATACTGCCGGTCTGTCTGAATTCATGTGTATCTGCGGAACGAACGTTGCTATCTTGCGCGCGCATCATCGTATTTTACTATACTCTTTGTGCGTGCAGGGTGTACGCAAATACGTATGCAAAAAAATAAGCACCAATGCTCTTAGCCATTGAAATGGCTAATTAGTCTAATGATTTCAAGATGCGTTCTTTTACTTGCGCAATTACACAGTATTTCACGCATCTTCTGGCATATTTGTGCATCTCATCAGCTTCTATGGGAACTTTTGGCACGCAAATGTGCTGGAAAATAGAGCATGCTGGGCTTTTTTTTTTGCCGCGACCAGAATGCACAGGAAAATATGTGCATGTGAACAAATCCATCGAAGTCAATGGGTTCTATTCAATGGGTATTGCACGTGCAAATTTTGCATGCGCTGATACGCACACAAATACGCTCGTGTGAAGCCATCCTAAAGCTGCAGCTAAATGGCCGTAAGGCTAGTGAAATTTACACTTAAATACCATTTTTTCTACTGAACCAAACATAGGTCACCATAGGTTGCTATGGGGATCTAAGTCCAGTTCATTAGAACTATGGAAAGTTTGGGTATTGCTGCCAGAACATGCTGCAAACTTCAGCAACTGCAGCAGAATTCTGATCCAACTGCGGAATTCAATGCAGAAGTGCAGGCAGATATAAGCCATGTCAATTCTGCATCTACATCCACAGCAGGGGTGTAACTAAAGGCTCAGGGGCCCTGATGCAAAACGTAAGCTGAGGCCCCCCCTCTATCTGTATCTGTACCCGTACCCATACCTAAACCATGCTGCACAGAGACATAACTTGAAGCTTCTGGGCCCCAATGCAAAACCTGTAACAGGGCCCCCAACTATAATGCTTTATTCACAGTACTGGGCTCCCTATATGGAGAAGAGAGGCCTTATGGGCCCCCCAAGGCTCCTGGGCCCGGGTGCAACCGCATCCCCTGCACCCTCTATAGTTACGCCCCTGATCCACAGGTAGCCCTATGATGTTTTGTGTAGCATTCACCACATGTTGCAATGCAGATTGTGGGCTAATTCCGCCCTTGTGAAAGCTCCCTACTATGGACACTAAATTCTCATTATGACCAGTGAAAGCAGGTTTTAGAGCAGTTTTGCTCTTCTCCAGTGTTTTTGACCCTCAGATGATGCAACCATACAGGTGTTTAACATTGAACATATTCGCTTTATTCTCCACTTTATGGCCTTTTTCAGATGAGCGCATCTCACCTCCGAATTTGGTCTGTATTTTGCAGACTGTAATATGGAGCTAATATAAATGAATAGGACTATTCACATGAGTTTTAAGAAAAGTTGCATGGGCTACTGTTTGGGCATTTGCCTCCTCTGTATTTGTATTCTTTTCTATTGGGCATATGCGGATCAGTATTTGCCCAGTAGACATTACAATATCCGGAGGGAAATACTGATCAAATGGTGAAATACTGATGACATCCTGTTATGACATCATCTGAAGCCAGTCCGTAATCTGGATCTGTATTACGAACAGATGACAATACGCTCGGCTATTACCGGACTATGAAACATTTGTGATTGCATATTCTTTAATAAAGCCGTGTGGGAAACGGGGCCCCAGATTATGTGCTTAGTTCTGTGAATTCCCAGTGGATAATACAGACAAATCTTGGCTTGATTTGCTCATTTATTTTCCGTGTTCTGCTCAGACTTGTCCTGATCTTGTTCTGATATTAGTATGCCTCGCAGCCATTCCCTCAGCTGTGTTTCCCCTTATCTAGAGCATTGTCAAGTGCCTGCATTGAAGATTTTCCGCTGCACGCTTCTAATGATGTCACATGCACAACTGTCCGTACACCGCAGCACTAATCCGTGTAGCGCTACAGTAACGCCGCGCGATTACAACCTCTAACTACTTAGTAATATTATCCATAGGGCAAGATTTACAGGAGAAATGTTTAACCCACCGAATGTTTAAGGCTGGGTTCACACGGGGCAGATTTGGCGCGGAATTTCGCCGCGGCAAATCCGCATGCGGCCGCTAATCCCGGGATTAGCCAGCCATATGGACGACATTTCTCAGAAATCTCGTCCACACGGGATGGCAAATCCGCTGCGGCTAAGCCAGCAGAAGCTGCGGCGCGGATTTGCCGACCGCAGCATGTCCGTTTTTTTTCCCACTGCGGCCGCACTCTCCTCTATGGGAGCGCCGGCCGCCGCGGAAGAACGAGCGGCTGGGCCACTTCAAAGCCGCCTCGGGTTTTGCAGCCGCGGGTTTTCTCCCGGCGGAAATCTCGTGGTTTTTCGCTGGGACAAACCGCGAGATTTCCGCCGAGAATCCGCCCTGTGAGAACCCAGCCTAAAGGCTATTTGTCACTCCATAGAACATTTTTCAATTGCTCAACTGTCCATTGACAAAGCTTTTGCACCATTGTAGATGGGCCGATGCATCTTCTTTGTGAGAACTTGCCTGACATTTGCAGGATGAATGGAGGGAAATACTAGATGAAGTGTATCAGACGTTACTAGAAAGTATACCACAGAGAGTATACAGTGCCACTAAGTATTAACATATGTAAATAAATACTACTTTTAATTCTTGTTCAATTACTTTTGGTAGGATAGTGTGCATGTGTTCATAGGACAAGATTTACAGGAGAAATATTTAACCCTTCGCCAGACTGTGGCCTCGTCTTTGTGACTTTGGCCATGTGTGTCAATAATCTTCAATGTACAGAAAGAGAATGTGATATAGAGGTAAAGGCCATTCACTCCAACAGCGGTGGGCCAACAGAGCATGAGCTGGGTCTCAAATGTTGAATCCTGAAGAATGATGGCAGTCAGTGCACACACCAGTCTACTGGATGCTGTCATTCCAGCAAAACCAGACCCCAATTCTCCTTCCTCCTGTCGCCCTTTGGTTTATAGAGTATTCCCATGCCCACACTCGGTGGGTAGGGAGATTGGTAGGTGACAATGATTCAGCATTTAAACCTACTCTCATCCATTCTTGGAACACAATGTGAATTGTGTGAATGGATACTGTATTCACTATCCTAACAGAAGTAATTGGACACCTGAGCAAGAATCAAAAGTAGTATTTATTTGCATATGTTAATACTTAGCGGGCCTCCTTTGGCCCTAATGACATTGGATATTCTCTATGGGATACTTTCTGCTAACGTCTGATACACTTTAGCTAGTGTTTCCCTCCATTCATCCTGCAAACATCTGGTACGTTCTCTCTTGTCACTACAACCAATGGACCAAGATCATGGCACGTAAAACATTCCCAGAGCATAACGGAACCTGGGCTGTACTTAACTGTTGGCACAGCACACTCAGGTAAAAGGCATTCCCCAGGCGTCCTCCACACTAGGAGCGTCCATTTGATTTAAAGATGGAGTAGTGTGAGTCATCACTCCATAGAACATTTTTTCATTGCTCAACTGTCCATTGACAAAGCTTTTGCACCATTGTAGATGGGCCAATGCATCTTCTTTGTGAGAACTTGCCCGGCATTTGCAGGATGAATGGAGGGAAATACCAGATGAAGTGTATCAGATGTTACTAGAAAGTATACCACAGAGAGTATACAGTACCACTAAGTATTAACATATGGAAATAAATACAACTTTTAATTCTTGCTCAATTACTTTTGGTAGGATAGTGTGCGCGTGTTAATGTGTGCGTATTTATTTATGTCTGTGAATATATGAGTGTATTATATGTATGTGTACGATTTCTGCTTAAAACCCTTCAAATTAGAATATGACTAAATTATCCCATAGAACTAAACTGTCTGCAGTCACGGCTATTTGCATTGAGAAATCATTGTAGTCAGTGTTAGATCACAGCCTGTATGGATTAATTTATGTATAGATGAGTCAACGGGAACAGGAAGGTTGTCTCTTTGTTTTTCAACATTGGCCTGTAATGTTCTGACACTATTCCAGACTTCTGAGCGGCCAACTGAAAGGAATCACTTGGCCTCGATGGTCTGTTGGAATAGCGGCCTTTGTAGAGTCAGGAAACTTCGTAGTAGTTTGATCTCCTCGCTTACAGAACATTAGAACAGAACATATGTAGTACATTTAGAACATGTATCCCAGTAGTGATCCCCACAGTATTACTTCAATGAAAGGAGGAAAGCCGCTTAGATTAACACTTCCTATACTGCAATAACCTAAAATCACTGCATTACTCAATGGGTAAATGGAAACCTCAGTTGTCTTCTGTCCGTGTGGTAGTATAGCTCTGTGAATGTTACACAGGGGGGAACAGTAATTTTCAACCTCAACTTTCACACCTCTTAGTGATCTTCTGCACATGTTTGGGATAAAAGTGCTATAGTATATTGAGGGAAAAAGGCAAAATCAGCATGGAAATGTAACACATGCTTTCAAAAAGCAAGTAGTTCCATACTCACACACAGGGGCGTAACTAAAGGCTCAGGGGCCCTGATGCAAAACATGAACTGCCCCCCCCCCCCTCTATCTGTATCTGTACCCGTACCCATACCTAAACCATGCTGCACAGAGACATAACTTGAAGCTTCTGAGCCCCAATGCAAAATCTGTAACAGGGCCCCCAACTATAATGCTTTATTCATAGTACTGGGCTCCCTATATGGAGAAGAGAGGCCTTATGGGCCCCCTAAGGCTCCTGGGCCCGGGTGCAACCGCATCCCCTGCATCCACTATAGTTACACCCCTGCTCACACATATTACATTGTTACATATTTACTGTATTATGCTTTAGTCATTCTTTTGCTACGATTGCATATGGCATCACACTCAAATGTCTATTCTTAGGTTTAAAGGGATTGTACTAGAATTACAAGTTATCCCCTATCTAAAGGACAAGGAATAACTTGCTGATTGTGGGGGTCTCACCGCTGAAACCCCCACCAATCCTGAGAATGGGGGTTTCATTCCCTAGTCTTCCTCACTGCAGCGATGCTTCTCCCTCTGTAGTGATGGCACAGTGAATGGAGCACACCATTCATTTCAATGGGGCTGAAAGAAGTAGGTATTAGTGTTTCTTGATGCCACCGGAAGCTAGGGGTTTGACAGGTGGAACGCCCCTGTCACACCCCTAGCTCCCGATTGGCTCAAGGCTGCAAGGTCCTTTATTTTCATTTTCATCCTGCAGCCTCCTTCCAGCCCTGCAGCTACCCCATTCACTGTGTGCTTCCCCAGCCGCTGCAGCACAGTGCAGGGAGGGCGACGGGGAAGCGGCTCTGGCTGTCCGCCGCTACCCTCCAGACTCAGCTAGCCCTTGCTTCCCGCTGCAGAATGCTGACAGCTGGCCGGGAAAGGCACTGTGCCGCTGCTCCCTCACTGTCCGGATATGCAGAGCACTCCGAAGACACTGTTACTGAGTGCCAGGACATGACAGGAGGGAGTGGCCGGCATGTCAAAAACACTGTATCTTGTCACCACCCACTCCTCCGGTGACTTCAAGATACACTAATACCAAAAAAGTACCTAAGCACTTGTCTGGGCTATCTTCACAGTCCCATTGATAATGAATGGAGTACCAACAGGTTTGGGCAATGAGTGCTCCATTCATTCTCCTCCTCACTGTAGGGAGTGCAGTAAGCTGCAGTGAGGAGGATGGGTAAATGGAATCCCTGTTCTCAGGATCAGGGGTGTTCTCAGTGTTGAGACCCCCCACCAATCAGAAAGTGATCTTCTATCCTTTGAATACGGAATACAATCCTATAAGGCTCCTTAAACATTACAGAAAAGTTGTCTGAGTTTTCAGATCTCCGCAGAACTGGATGACTATCTCACGTATATGGAGGTGATTTAACTCTTCCCTGATAGATGATGTCATAGATAGAAGGATCGGCCATGTTGAATTTCAACATCAGATTCTTATTAAATATAAGCCACTGTGAGAGCTGTCTGGTTGTGACATTCTCAACTCCGCATATTGAAAACACATGAATGTTTGGGCAAAACTATCTTACTTGTATATGGAGAAGTCGAGAGAATTAGTAGTTGGCCAAATGAGCAATCGGCCAACAGCATCTGAAGGTCTATGGGCAACTATGTCAAACCTATTTTAAGGACACTTAACAAACTACTGTAGTTTCAGCACACTCTATTTTATTTGCTGTTATGCTCCCCAACATTCACAGCAACTCAGTCGTTTTGCAGCGCCAGAATAAGTACGGGTGGCATGCCAACAGATCCCTCCACCATTGTGTGGTGTGTCCAAATTTCCACACACCTGTAGAGATCTAGAGGTGTAACTCTCAGTGGAGCAGGATATCTGCTTCTATCACTTTGATGTCCCATTATCAAAAGAAAAAAAGGCTGCTGGCATGGCTCCAAATTGGGGTTTATCAAGTAAAATAGGTACTTTCTAGAGGGGGGTTATGACAGAAGTTGTGTTTCCAAGTGGGTGAGCCCTGGAAGGAAAGCATGTCACCTTGTGGGAGCATTTATTTAAAGAATATAATCCCCTAACATTGAAAAAAAAAATATAAAGAACTTATATAAATAACATAAGGCTTTGCTCACACTTGCATTCAGGCATTCCATTTCCCTGTTCCATAGCAGGAATAGGCAAAGGGACAAAGGAAATGTCAGTCAGGAATTGATTTGTCACACATCGGAAGCTAACTGCGCCAATGGACCCTACTGACTATAATAGGGTCCAAGATGAAGAGTGGCAAACCATGTCCAGCACATGAAAATATCATTCTTTACTAGTTACACAATACTGTGTAAAAGTTTTAAGCAGGTCTCGAAAAAATAGTGCAAACTATGAATTCTTTCAAAAATAGACTCCCTATGGACTTAGTCACACGGGCGCATCGGCGCCTGTGTGACTGCAGGAAGAAGACGGCCGCACTTCAAGACGGACGTCTCTCTGCAGCGCTGGGAGAAAGAACGTGACCGGCTTCATTGCTGGTCATGTGTTCTTTCCTTAGCGCTGCGGGGAGTCGTCCGTCTTGAAGTACGGCCGTCTTCTTCCTGCAGTAAGGGCTCAGTCACACGGGCGCATCGACGCCCGTGTACGGGTGCCGATGCGCCCGTGTGACTAATTCCAAAACAGGTTTTCTGAGAGATTAAGAAAAAAAAATTTGAGGTTTAAAATGAAGAAGAACTGAATACTCACCTATCACGGTCGTTCCCTCTCGAGCTCTGCAGCCTCAGTGCCTGCTACATGAAAACCGGAAAAAGTGGCAGACAGTCACATGCCGTTCGTTGTGTACATGACTGCCCAGCCACTCACAGCTTGGTTGTTCCAAATCTCTTAGAGAACTAAGCACAGATCTTCTGTGGATGTAGCTCGCTCAAATCCTTCTGTCTCTTTATGTAATCCCAGATAAACTGGATGATGTCAGATCAGGGGTGTATCATCACTTCCAGGACTCCTTGTTCTTCTTTATACTGAAGCTAGTTCTTAATGACATTGGCTGGATGTTTGAGCAGAATAAATGTGGAGTCAGACGCCTTCTATTTTTGAAAAAAAAAAAATTTTTTTTGCAGTATTTTTTCACACTTGCCTAAAACGTTTACACAGTACAGTATGGTAAAATATTGACATCACCGTCCACATGAAAAACATATCTGCATGTCTACACTTTTTGAATAGAGATGAGCGAGTATACTCGCTAAGGCACATTACTCGAGCGAGTAGTGCCTTAGCCGAGTATCTCCCCGCTCGTCTCTAAAGATTCGGGGAGCGGCGGGGGAGAGCGGGGAGGAACGGAGGGGAGATCTCTCTCTCCCTCTCTCCCCCACACTCCCCGCCGCAACTCACCTGTCACCCGCGCTGGCCCCTGAATCTTTAGAGACGAGCGGGGAGATACCCGGCTAAGGCAATGAGTAATGTGCCTTAGCGAGTATACTCACTCATCTCTATTTTTGAACTACAAGTTCACCGCTGGCTCCTTTTGATCTTGGATCCTGCCATAAAGCCAGTGGTGGTTTTCCTGCCCTGGAACATAAGGATGGAACGTTACATTTAGAATTACAGTGGTGAGCCCAATCTTTTTGGAACGTTTGATGTATAATGGGTTCCGTCGGGCTTCCTCTATACTGTCCAACATCGTATGCCGAATCTGTGCCGGAGGCTCAGAGAGGAACCTGTGACGCAGATGTCAACACTTATCGCTAAAGTGCTTTAAACTCGTAAATGTGTTTTCTTTCATACGGAGTATTTCAGGGCAGGTAATTTTCTCCTTCAAATAAAATCGACATCGTTATTTTGAGCGAAACCGTCTGCTGATTTTACAATCTGCAAGTAACATCCTGTTCATTATGCTGACATGAACTGCAACTGTTTCTATCTGTGCCTTTGAAGCAATCCAGATATAGGATTTCTAGCAATTATGACATCATGGAATGTATCTAGAGATAATCTTGCTGAATGGAGGGGGAGGGATGCAAGGCTGGAATTCCATGGGAATGTGAATGAGACACACAGGTACAAGCTAGAGCCTTGACATAGTTCAATAAGGTGAATACCTGATACCCGTCAGGACTGAAGAACTTTTAGAGAAATAATAAATGAACAGCTGAACTTTTTCCAGGACTGAAGTTGTAAAACTTATTACATTTTACTAACATTTAAAATAATTTCTCAAAAAGAAGCCATAATTGTGAGATTGTCAGGAAGTCAACTCAGTTATTTTTAATTCTATCATGTACTATTCGTTTACCATAAGGGCTCACACCCACTGGCGTTTTTTTCTCCACTACGCTGCGAGAGTAAAGGAAAAGTCTCGCAGCGCAGTGTGAGAAAAAAACTGGCATCACGCCGGGGTATCGCCAGTCTTTTCAATGGGGCCAGTGGCAGCAGCGCTAGCCCCATTGAAAAGAAATGGAGAATGCCGCGGACTTCTGCCACAGCTGTGACAGCTGTGGCAGGAGTCTCCTTCATCCCCGCTAAGATAGTGCTATTCATGAATAAATAGCTAAGGGCTATCTGTCATTGGCTGAGCGCTCAGTCAATAGCTAAGCACTAGCTGCTATTGGCTGAGCCCTCAGCCAATCAGCACAGCCCTTTCAGGAGGCGGGGATTTTTAAATCCCCGCCTGCTGAGAGAGCTTAACAGCAGTGCAGGGGAGCCAGCCGGAGGACGCGTCTGAGCGGCGAAGAGGTGAGTAATTTTTATAAAAAATTTTTTACCACTTATTGATGATTATCGGGGAAGGGCTTATATTTCAAGCCCTTCCCTGATAATCATTCCACAGGGCTTGCCAGAAAGCAGTGCTTTTACAGAAATTTCTTATACATTTTTGAATTAGAAATGCCAACATGGAAGCGAGATAATAAACCGTTTACATCATCCATCCAGTGTATACGTTTGAATAAAAAAACATTCAGATATATTCTTTGACACACAGAATACAGTTGGTCAAACGTAGTTCAACGATGCTTATTTTTGACCACGTTTACCCTCCCTTACCTTTTTTTTAAATGTTTTTTAGGATAGAATAGTGTAGCATACCATGCATTTCTGTCTTTTAATATTACGTATGCTCGACATATACATATTTCTTTACAGTATACATAATACGAGACATGTGGAAATGTAAAACTTTGTTTCCATTCAATGAAAATGCCCATTTTTTGTTCTCAAATGCCTAAAAAAAGTGTTCAACTACAAAACTTTATTTATAAGGACTTTACACTAAAAGCATGTGAAAACGTATGGCTAAACGTTTAATGTATACACTAAGAAAAGTACACATATGCCTAAAATTGGAAACCTTTGGATACGTCTTTCCATGTACGTTTAACATAAATGCTAAATGCACACTAAAAATCTCACGTGAACAGCCCCTAAGGGCACTGAGCTCGATAGAGGAGGGTTATTTCAAACTCTCTATTAAGTTTTCAAAAAATGAAATTCCACAAGTTGGGATGCAGTAACGTAATGCAGAGCCAATAACATCGTAAATGAAGAAGAATGGGAAAAGGAAGGGTAAAACAGCCAGCTCACATGTAAAACTAGTCAAGGCATCTCAATAATAATTTAGGGGAAAATATACTAAAACTAGCGAATAGAGTATTTATTGGGGACGCTACTGCTGCTGGGAGCTATTTAAAGGGAGTCTGTTAGCTGCAACATGGTGTCTAAACTGCAGGCATCATGTTGTAGAGTAGGTGGAGCTGAGTAGATTGATATATAGTTGTATGGGGAAAGTTTCAATATAATGTGTAATTTATTCATTTAAGCCTTTGCTCATTCTGAACTGAACAGTCCAATGGGCGGAGCTATTAGTGATTCGACAGCTACTCTGTAGGTGCAGTCATACACAGCTGTCAGTCACTGATAGCTCCGCCCATTGGACTGTTCAGCTCGGAATGTACAGAGGTTTAAATGAATAAAATAGAAATTCTACTCAATCTTTTCTCCTAAAACTATATATCAACCTGCTCAGTCCTCCTGCTCTATAACATGAAGCCTGCAGTTTAGACAGCATGTTCGAGCTGACTGATTCCCTTTAAAACGAGCAGAACTACAAGTGTGCGAGCTTGCGAGGGTAATTTGATTTAAAGTATGGTTTGCTTTAAGTGTGTGTGACTTAAAATTGGGTGAAATTGCTGCTTATTTGTATATATTTTTTGTGTTTATATCAATCCGCAGTGATCTTATAGCTTATACATTTACTAGAGTTTAATACATTGTGTTGAGGAGTTCTATTTTGTGACTAGATTGTTATATTTAATAACACATATATTGTTACTTTTATGAACACTAGAGATGAGCGAACCTACTTGGCCACGCCCCTTTTTCGCCCTAGCGCCGCGATTTTCGAGTACTTCCGTACTCGGGCGAAAAGATTCGGGGGGCGCCGTGGGTGAGTGGGGGGTTGCAGCGGGGAGTGGGGGGGAGAGGGAGGGCTCCCCCCTGTTCCCCGCTGCTACCCCCTGCTCCGCCACGCCTCCCCCCGGTGCCCCCCGAATCTTTTCACCCGAGTACGGAAGTACTCGAAAATCGTGGTGCTCGATCGAGTAATTACTTGAAACGAGTATATTCGCTCATCTCTAATGAACACCTATAGTTTGCTAGTATGTTCAATCTCCAGTGCCTTGCACAAGTGATTAATTACGGGTGGGGTTACCTAATTATAGTATGATAAATTGCATCTATTGAACTTGCTGTGTCCTTTCCAAACAGAGGTTTAATTGCAGCAGCTATTGCTGCTGAAAGCTATTTAAAGCAAACAGAACTACGAGTGTGCGAGCTTGTGAGGGTGGCTTGATTTAAAGTGTGCTTTGTTTTAAATGTCTGTGACTTAAAATTGGGTGACTTTAGAATCTGGGACTTTAGAAAGGAGTCACTTATCTGCATTTACTGCTATCTTTCACTTGCATGAATTACTTGATTTTTATCTGTATGATCCCTATTGAGAATCCGCTCTATGATTGACAATATCATCCAGTGTACATCTTGTGCCATATATGTAGTCCTTAAACAGCTGTTAGAGGATGCATACTGCTGTACCAGATGTGTGCATGTTGCACGTTTGGAAGCCCAGATCCTAGATCTAGATGAGCAGCTTGCAACACTGAGATCCATTGACAACATGGAAAGGAGTTTGCTGCTCACTGAACAGGCACTCACTGGGATAGATGTGGGGGTGAATGGTAGTATGGGAGTCTAGAATGATCAGGTAGCTAGCTGGGTCAAAGTTAGAAGCAGGGGTAGAGGAAAGTGTGTCAGGGAGGCTAGTCCTAAACTGGGACACCCCAAAATGTTTGCAGAGTTGGCAGATGGGGAGGATGCTATTACAGGGCTAGCACTGCTACAGCACAACATGGCCTTTGACCACCAAGGGTATGTCTACTCTAGTAAGAAGGGGAATAGAAGCACAGAGCAGACTAGACAGGTCCTACTAGTGGGAGACTCAATTATTAAGGGGACTAGCAGGGCAACCTGCCACAAGGATGTAATCATCAAAACGGTGTTTTGCTTTCCTGGTGCTTCAGTTTGACACATTGCGTATTGAGTTGACAGATTACTGGGAGAGGCTGGTGAGGACCCAGTGCTCACAGTGAACATTGGCACCAACGACAAACTTAGAGGCAGTTGAAAGGTCCTTCAAAACTATTTCAGGGACCGATGATGTAAGCTTAGGGCAAGTACCAACTGAAATACTACCTGTACCACATACAACACCAGAAAGCCAGAGGGAGATTAGGGAGGTAAACAAGTGGCTCAAGAGTTAGTGTACGAATGAGGGATTTTGGCTCCTGGTGAACTGGGCTGACTTTGCTGTTAGCTACAGGTTCTACCATAGGGATGGGCTGCAATTCAATGGGGAGGGGCAGCTGTGCTGGGGGAGAAGATGGCTAAAATGTTAGAGGAATGTTTAAACTAAGGACTGGGGAGGGGGGGGGGCAACCATAGAGAAAGAGAGGAAGACATTGTAGGCAGTGACCTGGGACTAAGTAATGGAAATGGGGGTGGAGCAGTGGGAGGGGTTAGTATATTTAGAACTGATAAAACAGTTAATAGGGAAACACTTAAAATAAAAAACTTCCGAAATGTATGGTGACTAATGCTAGAAGTTTGACCGATAAAGTAGACTAACTAGAAGTAGTAATGTATGAAAACTACAACATAGTAGGAATAACGTAGACCTGGTTAGACAAAAGTTGTGACTGGACGGTTAACTTACAAATTATAGTTTGTTCAGAAGGGATCGTAAAAACTGACAAGGGGGAGAGGTTTGTCCTCATGTAAAGGCCTGTTTAAAGGCCACACTTTGTGAAGATATGTCAGGGAAATAAACAATTGGAGTCTCTATGGGTAGAGAAACATACAGGGAAAGACAATAATAAAATCCTCATAAAGGTTTTGTATAGACCACCAACTATAACAGAAGCCACTAAAAATATATCAGTAAGGCAAATAGATGAAGTGTCAAATCACAATTAGGAAATTATTATCAGGGACTTTAACTATCCAAGTATAAACTGGGAAGCTGAAACCTGCAGATCTCATAAAGGTAACAAGGGTCTGTCAATAACTAAAAATAATTTCCTTACTCAGTTTGTTCAGGACCCAGCTAGAGTGACAGCCCGCAGTGTGTTTAGGCAGCAGAATGAAGTCCTAAGCTCTTACTCACGACCTGAAGGTTGCAGGTTTAATCCCCGCCTGGTTCACGTAGCTTGCTCAAGGTTGACTCAGCTTTCCATCCTTCCGTGGTCGGTAAAATGAGTACCCAGCTTGCTGGGGAGTAATAAACAAATTACCTGAAAGCGCTGCGGAATAAGTTGGCGCTGTACAAATAACAAGTCACTTCCCTCCATTTTGGACTCAATATTAACCAACAGATCTGACAGAATGAAAGGGGTGCAAGTCGGGGAGCACCTGGGAATTAATGACCATAATATAATAAATTTTCACTTGTTTTTCAATAGGGTGTTTTTTGGGGCGGGCCACAAAAATACTAAAGCTTAGGAAGGCAAAGTTCGTTCAGCTGAGAGATGCCTTTAACCTTATTGACTGGAACAATGTCCTCAAAAATAAGAGTGCAAACGATAAATGGGAAATTTTAAAAACTTACTGTGAGCGGTTCATGCCTTACAAAAATAAAAGGGTTAGTAATAAGAGAAAACTAATATGGCTTAAGAAAGATGTAAAGGGGCGATAAACAACAAAGATAGCATTTAAATTACTAAAACAAGAAGGTAGTGAAGAAGCACTAAAAACCTATAAGGAAAAAAGTAAATAATGTAAAAAGCAGATAAGAGCAGCAAAGGTGGAGGCAGAGAGACTCCTTGCCAAAGAGAGTAAAACTAATCCTAAACTGTTCTTCAACTATATAAATAGTAAGAGGATTAAAACGGAAAGTGTTTACCCTTTAAAAGTAATGAGGGAAGAATTGCAGAGGGTGATGAGGATAAAGCAAATCTGTAAAATAGTTTTTTGGCCAGTGTTTTCAGAGAAAAAATGTAATGTCAGGTGAAGGGCAAAGTAATAAAGTAGATTCATCATTAAATCTCACCAATGTAACCGAGGAAGAAGTGTAGGTCTGCCTTAAAAAGATTAAAATAGAGTAGAGATGAGCGAGCACCAAAATGCTCGGGTGTTCGTTACTCGGGACGAAATTATCGCGATGCTCGAGGGTTCGTTTCGAGTAACGAACCCCATTGAAGTCAATGGGCGACTCAAGCATTTTTGTATATCGCCGATGCTCGCTAAGGTTTCCATTTGTGAAAATCTGAGCAATTCAAGAAAGTGATGGGAACGACACAGCAATGGACAGGGCAGGCGAGGGGCTACATCTTGGGCTGCATCTCAAGTTCCCAGGTCCCACTATTAAGCCACAATAGCAGCAAGAGTGGCCCCCCCCCTCCCAACAACTTTTACTTCTGAAAAGCCCTCATTAGCAATGCATACCTTAGCTAAGCACCACACTACCTCCAACAAAGCACAATCACTGCCTGCATGACACTCCGCTGCCACTTCTCCTGGGTTACATGCTGCCCAACCCCCCCCCCGCACGACCCAATGTCCACAGCGCACACAAAAGTGTCCCTGCGCAGCCTTCAGCTGCACTCATGCCACACCACCCTCATGTCTATTTATAAGTGCGTCTGCCATGAGGAGGAACCGCAGGCACACACTGCAGAGGGTTGCACGGCTAGGCAGCGACCCTCTTTAAAAGGGGTGGGGTGATAGCCCACAATGCTGTACAGAAGCAATGAGAAATATAATCCTGTGCCACCGCCATCAGGAGCTGCACACGTGGGCATAGCAATGGGGAACCTATGTGCCACACACTATTCAATCTGTCAAGGTGTCTGCATGCCCCAGTCAGACCACGTTTTTTTATAAATAGTCACAGGCAGGTACAACTCCGCAATGGGAATTCCGTGTGCACCCACAGCATGGGTGGCTCCCTAGAACCCACCGGCTGTACATAAATGTATCCCATTGCAGTGCCCATCACAGCTGAGGTAACGTCCAATTAAATGCAGGTGGGCTTCGGCCCACACTGCATGCCCCAACCTGACCGGGGTTTTTAATTCATAGACACAGGCAGGTACAACTCCCTATTGTGAAGTCCCTGTGGACCGACAGCATGGGTGGGTGCCAGGAAGCCACCGGCGGTACATAAATATATCCCATTGCATTGCCCATCACAGCTGAGGTAATGTCATGTTTAATGCAGGTGGGCTTCGGCCCACACTGCAGGCCCCAGTCAGACTGGGGTTCTTTAGAAGTGGACACATGCAGTTACAACTCCGTGTGGACCGACAGCATGGGTGGCTCCCTGGAACCCACCGGCGGTACATAAATATATCCCATTGCAGTGCCCAGCACAGCTGAGGTAATGTCATGTTTAATGCAGGTGGGCTTCGGCCCACACTGCATGCCCCAGTCAGACTGGGGTTCTTTAGAAGTGGACACATGCAGTTACAACTCCGTGTGGACCGACAGCATGGGTGGGTGCCAGGAAGCCACCGGCAGTACATAAATATATCCCATTGCATTGCCCATCACAGCTGATGTAACGTCAGCTTTAATGCAGGTGGGCAAAAAATTAATTGGATTACACTGTAGGCGAGGGCCCCAAAAAATTGGTGTACCAACAGTACTAATGTACGTCAGAAAAATTGCCCATCCCAACCAAGAGGGCAGGTGAAACCCATTAATCGCTTTGGTTAAAATAAAAATTGGTTCAGGTGCAAGTTTCAATGCTTTAGTGAGCATTGAAACGTATAAAAATTGTTTACAAAAATTATATGACTGAGCCTTGTGGGCCTAAGAAAAATTGCCCATTCGGCGTGATTACGTCAGGTTTCAGGAGGAGGAGCAGGAGGAGGAGGATGAATATTATACACAGATTGATGAAGCTAATAGGTCCACGTTTTTGATGGTGTTAGAGAACGATGCTTCCATCCGCGGGTGCAGCCTACGTATTGCTTAGGTATCGCTGCTGTCCGCTGGTGAAGAAGAGAAGTCTGGGGAAATCCAGGCTTTGTTCATCTTGATGAGTGTAAGCCTGTCGGCACTGTCGGTTGACAGGCGGGTACGCTTATCTGTGATGATTCCCCCAGCCGCACTAAACACCCTCTCTGACAAGATGCTAGCCGCAGGACAAGCAAGCACCTCCAGGGCATTCAGCGCGAGTTCAGGCCACGTGTCCAGCTTCGACACCCAGTAGTTGTAGGGGGCAGAGGCGTCACGGAGGACGGTCGTGCGATCGGCTACGTACTCCCTCACCATCCTTTTACAGTGCTCCCGCCGACTCAGCCTTGACTGGGGAGCGGTGACACAGTCTTGCTGGGGAGCCAGAAAGCTGTCAAAGGCCTTAGAGAGTGTTCCCCTGCCTGTGCTGTACATGCTGCCTGATCTCTGCGCCTCCCCTGCTACCTGGCCCTCGGAACTGCGCCTTCGGCCACTAGCGCTGTCGGATGGGAATTTTACCATCAGTTTGTCCGCCAGGGTCCTGTGGTATAGCATCACTCTCGAACCCCTTTCCTCTTCGGGTATGAGAGTGGAAAGGTTCTCCTTATACCGTGGGTCGAGCAGTGTGTACACCCAGTAATCCATAGTGGCCAGAATGTGTGTAACGCGAGGGTCACAAGAAAGGCATCCTAACATGAAGTCAGCCATGTGTGCCAGGGTACCTGTACGCAACACATGGCTGTCCTCACTAGGAAGATCACTTTCAGGATCCTCCTCCTCCTCCTCCTCCGGCCATACACGCTGAAAGGATGATAGGCAAGTAGCATGTGTACCCTCAGCAGTGGGCCAAGCTGTCTCTTCCCCCTCCTCCTCATCCTCCTCCCCCTCCTCCTCCTCAACGCGCTGAGATATAGACAGGAGGGTGCTCTGACTATCCAGCGACATACTGTCTTCCCCCGCTTCCGTTTCCGAGTGCAAAGCGTCTGCCTTTATGCTTTGCAGGGAACTTCTCAAGAGGCATAGCAGAGGAATGGTGACGCTAATGATTGCAGCATCGCCGCTCACCATCTGGGTAGACTCCTCAAAGTTTCCAAGGACCTGGCAGATGTCTGCCAACCAGGCCCACTCTTCTGTAAAGAATTGAGGAGGCTGACTCCCACTGCACCGCCCATGTTGGAGTTGGTATTCCACTATAGCTCTACGCTGCTCATAGAGCCTAGCCAACATGTGGAGCGTAGAGTTCCACCGTGTGGGCACGTCGCACAGCAGTCGGTGCACTGGCAGATGAAACCGATGTTGCAGGGTGGCAGCGTCTGTGTGGGACTTGCGGAAATGTGCGCAGAGCCGGCGCACCTTTCCGAGGAGGTCTGACAAGCGTGGGTAGCTTTTCAGAAAGCACTGAACCACCAAATTAAAGACGTGGGCCAGGCATGGCACGTGCGTGAGGCTGCCGAGCTGCAGAGCTTCCACCAGGTTATGGCCGTTGTCACACACGACCATGCCCGGTTGGAGGCTCAGGGGCGCAAGCCAGTGGTCGGTCTGCTCTGTTAGACCCTGCAGCAGATCGTGGGCCGTGTGCCTCTTCTCTCCTAAGCTGAGTAGTTTCAGCACGGCCTGCTGACGCTTGCCCACCGCTTTGCTGCCACGATACGCGACACCGACTGCTGGCGACGTGCTGCTGCTGACACATCTTGATTGCGAGACAGAGGATGCGTAGGAGGAGGAGGAGGAGGAGTGTGGTTTAGTGGAGGAAGCATACACCGCCGCAGATGCCACCACCGAGCTGGGGCCCGCAATTCTGGGGGTGAGTAGGACGTGAGTGTTCCCAGGCTCTGACTCTGTCCCAGCCTCCACTAAATTCACCCAATGTGCCGTCAGGGAGATATAGTGGCCCTGCCCGCCTGTGCTTGTCCACGTGTCCGTTGTTAAGTGGACCTTGCCAGTAACCGCGTTGGTGAGGGCGCGTACAATGTTGCGGGAGACGTGGTCGTGCAGGGCTGGGACGGCACATCGGGAAAAGTAGTGGCGACTGGGAACTGAGTAGCGCGGGGCCGCTGCCGCCATCATACCTTTGAAAGCCTCCGTTTCCACAACCCTATATGGCAGCATCTCCAGGCTGATAAATTTGGCTATGTGCACGTTTAACGCTTGAGCGTGCGGGTGCGTGTCGGCGTACTTGCGATTGCGCTCCAACACTTGCGCTAGCAACGGCTGGACGGTGTGCTGAGAGACATTGGTGGATGGGGCCGAGCACAGCGGAGGTGAGGGTGTGGGTGCAGGCCAGGAGACGGTAGTGCCTGTGTCCTGAGAGGGGGGTTGGATCTCAGTGGCAAGTTGGGGCACAGGGGGAGAGGCAGCGGTGCAAACCAGAGGCGGTGAACGGCCTTCGTCCCACCTTGTGGGGTGCTTGGCCATCATATGTCTGCGCATGCTGGTGGTGGTGAGGCTGGTGGTGGTGGCTCTCCGGCTGATCTTGGCGTGGTTGCACACCACTGTTCGTCGGTCGTCTGCACTCTCAGTGAAAAACTGCCAGACCTTTGAGAACCTCGGCCTCTGCAGGGTGGCATGGAGTGAGGGGGCGCTTTGGGAAACAGTTGGTGGATTATTCGGTCTGGCCCTGCCTCTACCCCTGGCCACCACACTGCCTCTTCCAACCTACCCTGCTGCTGCACTTGCCTCCCCTTCTGAAGACCTGTCCTCAGTAGGCGTAGAAAACCAGGTGGGGTCAGTCACCTCATCGTCCTGCTGCTCTTCCTCCGAATCCTCTGTGCGCTCCTCCCTCGGACTTACTCCAATTACTACTACCTGAGTGATAGACAACTGTGTCTCATCGTCATCGTCCTCCTCACCCACTGAAAGCTCTTAAGACAGTTGCCGGAAGTCCCCAGCCTCATCCCCCGGACCCCGGGAACTTTCCAAAGGTTGGGCATCGGTCACGACAAACTCCTCCAGTGGGAGAGGAACCATTGCTGGCCATTCTGGGCAGGGCCCCGGAAACAGTTCCTGGGAGTCTGCCTGCTCCTCAGAATGTGTTATTGTAATAGAGTGAGGAGGCTGGGAGGAAGGAGGAGCAGCAGCCAGAGGATTCAGAGTTGTAGCAGTGGACGGCGTAGAATTCTGGGTGGTCGATAGATTGCTGGATGCACTTTCTGTCATCCACGACAGGACCTGCTCACACTGCTCATTTTCTAATAAAGGTCTACCGCGTGGACCCATTAATTGTGAGATGAATGTGGGGACGCCAGAAACGTGCCTCTCTCCTAATCCCGCAGCAGTCGGTTGCGATACACCTGGATCAGGAGCTCGGCCTGTGCCCACACCCTGACTTGGGCCTCCGCGTCCTCGCCCGTGTCCACGTCCTCTAGGCCTACCCCTACCCCTCAGCATGCTGTATTACCAGTAGTGCAGAAACAGAATGCTGTAATTAAATGTGCCGCTTATTGGCCTGTGGTTGGAGGCTGACTTCCCTTACGGAACGCACAGCAGATCCAGGAAACAATTTTGCGCAAGCCTGCTGTAACGCTTAGCTGCGTATTAATTAGGACTACTACCCCCAGCAGATAGATACTGTAGGCAGCGTATAATATTATGTATACTGTTTCCCTCTGGCGGGATGACGGCGCTGATGTAACAGAGACAGCAGATCCAGGAAACAATTTTGCGCAAGGCTGCTGTAACGCTTAGCTGCGTATTAATTAGGACTACTACCCCCAGCAGATAGATACTGTAGGCAGCGTATAATATTATGTATACTATTTCCCTCTGGCGGGATGACGGCGCTGATGTAACAGAGACAGCAGATCCAGGAAACAATTTTGTGCAAGCCTGCTGTAACGCTTAGCTGCGTATTAATTAGGACTACTACCCCCAGCAGACACGCAGTAAACTGAAAACAGTCACAGGCAGCCCAAGTATAGTATTTTTCCCCAATTTTTTGGGAAAAAGCCCACTGCCTATATAGCCTGAATATCTCTTTCCCTGCCTCACCAGTACTGGCCCTATACTCTGTACAATGACTGCAGACTGCGGACGCAATGCTCTGCACGGCCGATATACAAAAAAAAAAAATTGTGCAACACTGCTAAAAGCAGCCTCAACAGTACTGCACACGGTTAGATGTGGCCCTAAGAAGGACCGTTGGGGTTCTTGAAGCCTAAAATCACTCCTAACACTCTCCCTATAGCAGCTCCGGCACCAACAGCACTTTCCCTGATCTCTGTCAGAATGCATCTGTGGCGAACCGCGGGAGGGGCCGATTTATATACTCGGGTGACACCTGATCTCGCCAGCCACTCACTGCAGGGGGGTGGTATAGGGCTTGAACGTCGCAGGGGGAAGTTGTAATGCCTTCCCTGTCTTTCTATTGGCCAGAAAAGCG
Source organism: Eleutherodactylus coqui (assembly GCF_035609145.1). Lineage (NCBI taxonomy): Eukaryota > Metazoa > Chordata > Amphibia > Anura > Eleutherodactylidae > Eleutherodactylus > Eleutherodactylus coqui. The sequence continues at coordinate 111,888,819 of NC_089846.1, read as the reverse complement.
CGCTAACGTCTCAGAGATGAAAGTGAAAGTAACTCGAACATCGCGTGGTGCTCGCCTCTAGTAACGAGCATCTCGAGCACGCTAATACTCGAACGAGTATCAAGCTCGGACGAGTACGTTCGCTCATCTCTAGTAATAAAGGCAAAGCTCCCATTGAATTTAATGGAAGCTGTGCATGTAGTCCCAAACCAGGCTGCTGACCTAGCCTTATAGTAAAAGTTCTTGAAAATAAATGGAATTGATCTTGATGGCTCTCAAAAGTGTGATTGGGAGACCGAATGGACCCTAGAGCTTCAGGAGGTCTATCTTCTGTAATACCAAACATTTTCTTGAATCACTGGATTTCCTGAAATGTAGCTAATGTTCTTGGAATATTGGGGAATTTTCAGCTATTATCCTTTTAGCAGAAAATATGTGTGCGATGGGCGACATTTTTAAGTGCTTTGTACGAAACTCTGCAGTTGGCCAATGGACTGCCAACTATGAACTGTTGTAAAATCAGCTTCTCTGTAGCCGTTAATGAAGTGTTTCACAAGACCTTTGAGCATCTTCATCAATTGTTGTAGCTGCACAGCTCTTTTTCCATATGTTTTTTAATGAATATTAGAGATTTGTGAGAAAGCAATCCCCCAACATCTGAGCATTGTAAATTGGGATAAATAGCTACAATTAAAAGAGATAATCCATCCAAAACTGATCTCTCCTTTTGAGAGTAGAACAGTCCAAGTTGGACTTTCTCTACTTTACCATGAGCATTAAAGGGGTTCTCTGGGACTTTTACTTTTGAAGACTTATCCTCAGGATAAGGACATCAATACTTGATCACAAGAGTCCACCTTTTGGGATCCCCACCGATCAGTTGATCATCTGTACAGCTGTCAGTGCTGGAAGCAAATAGCGCTTTTTGTATTGCAGTGGCCCATTTTAGTACTGCAGGCACCGCTCCTATTGAATTCAGTAGGAACTGCACCTGTAGTACAAAACGGGCCACTGCAATGCTGACAGTGCTATCTGTTTCTAGAACTCTCCGCACTGACAGCTGACCTGGGGATCAGCTGATTAGTGGGGATCCCAAGTGGTGCCACGCCACCCACGAATGATGTGTGTGCTATATCAATGAGCAAAATAAATAAACAAGAATGGAGAACCCCTAAACCTACATTATAGTAATGACTTCTAAGCAGTTGGCATTGATGGTAAACTCCAGAGGCGTAACTATAGAGGGTGCAGGGGATGCGGTTGCACCCGGGCCCAGGAGCCTTAGGGGGCCCATAAGGCCTCTCTTCTCCATATAGGGAGCCCAGTACTATGAATAATGCATTATAGTTGGGGGCCCTGTTACAGATTTTGCATTGGGGCCCAGAAGCTTCAAGTTTTGTCTGTGTGCAGCATGGTTTAGGTATGGGTACGGGTACAGATACAGATAGAGGGGGGGCCCCAGCTCACGTTTTGCATCAGGTCCCCTGAGCCTTTAGTTACGCCCCTGGTAAACTCCCATTCATAGTTTGAACTTTGCAATGTAAGTCATGACGCTACAACGCATGAATGGGTGTGCCAAAAAGTGACACCGTTTTTCTTTAAAGAATAGTAATACAAGCAATAGGCATAGGTTGATTAGAGGATAATGAACATAAAAAAATATATTGTTGTTTTTTCGTATTCTAGTGGTCTAGCTATAACTATTGATTCAATATTGTCACCTACAACTGAACACAGTCGGTTTAGACATGGTGCTGAATACCACATTCACATATTTAGCACGGTCCAGAAGATGCAATACAATATCTACTTCTGTGAAGGGGAGGGAGGTATGTATTGTAGTCTGCCTTTCAGATTCCCTAAGTTAAACTCATTGTGAAGCGTGCCCAGGGCAGTCGTTTGGCACCTTGCATGGACTGGCTTACACCTGCTTTGACTTCCGTCCAACTGAGTCTCATGCTCATGTTTGTATAGTACTGTTCTTTAGTTTAGCTACAGCAGGATTAATTACTTCAATCCTGTTTAATTTATCAAAGCAAGAGAACGTTTATGAAGCGGTCAGCGCTAAATTTCTTGAAAATATTAGATTGTAGCCACATCGTCTAATTAAAAGGTCTATTGGATTAATTTTAGTTCCATAGTTGTCTTCTTACTGAAATCCTTCGAATATGTTTCCATAAACGTGTATGACCTCATCTAGAAACTGATGTGTCCACCCTTAACTTAGCTTGAATTTCATTAAGGAGTCCAGCTTTCATGATATAAAAGGTGATATATTCTTGTAACATCTAGTAAAAAGCATAAACATATTTTAACATGGGAGCCTATGGGCAACAGATGGCCGATAGATGGCCTCCATTAGAGCCATAGATCACAGTCATCCAGTAAAATAATGTATATGTTAAAACTTTTTCAACATGGGGTGACTAATGGCTAATTAGAACTTTTGAGATTGGCCAGCTGGGATTGCTCATAACTCCTGCAGTCTCCTCCTCAGGTGCTGTTAAAGCTCATTCACACTGGCATATGAAAATACGGATCAAATAAGGATGCCCCATAAGGATTTTCTTGTTAACGATTTGTTCCTTCATTGTTTCTGTGTCGCGTCATTTTTTTGTTCCATATCATGTTTTGAGTTATCTAGTATTCATCTGTATTTCTTGCATTTTTTGTTAAAGAATATAAGAAGTTTTTTTTAATCTTAAATACCGTGTTTCCCCAAAAATAAGACAGTGTCTTATATTAATTTTTGCTCAAAAAGGTTTAACTTTTTTACATGTATAGCTGCCTGGACACTATTTAAATTGACTTTTTTTTTTATTAACTGTTAGCAGGGCTTAATTTTGGAGTAGGGCTTATATTTCAAGCATCCTCAAAAAGCCTGAAAAATCATTTTGCATCCTCAAAAATTCTGGAAAATCATGCTATGTCTTATTTTCAGGGAAACGGGGTAGTAACATAGTATGCTAGGCTGAAAAAAGACAAATATCCATCCAGATCAGCCTGTTCCTGCACCACCATGTTCATCCAAGGGAAGGCAAAAAAACCCCAATGAGGCAGAAGCCAATTTACCCCACCCTAGGGGAAAAAAATTCCTTCCCGACTCCATGATGGCAGTCAGGATAATCCCTGGATCAACACTCTTCAGAGAAGGTTCTTTCCAGACCCTAGTCTGGCAGTCAAAGGATCCCCTTATCAACAGCGCATTCTTACTATTTAATGTCTATATCCTGTAATATCACAGTGCATGAAGAAGACGTCTTAAACTCCTCTATTGATTTTGCTATCACCTCATCCTCAGGCAGAGAGTTCCAACTGTCTCACTGCTCTTACAGTAAAGAACCCCTTCTATGTTGTTGAGGTTGTCCCACATAAAGCAACTTATCCCTTATCTACGGGAGGTGATAAGTGTGTGATTGGTGGGGGTCTGATGACTGGGAGTGGAAATTCATCAGTACTTTGCACCTGTGCAATGCTCCTTCATTTAGCATTTGGGCTGTTTGCATTTGAGGTAGGTGGGGTTTATGCTCCAAATGGTGACTAAAATGATATTAATTGAGAGTACCATGACTTAAAGGGAACCTGTCACTTTGAACATGAAGATGGATGTGCAGGCGGCATGTTATAGATTAGGGGAAACTGAGTAGTTTGACATATAGTTCTGCAAAAAAATTGCAGTATACATTGTAATTGTTTTGTTTTAATTCCTTCACATTTTGGGTTTAGGAGTCAAGTGGGCGGTCCTACTTAGTGATTGACCGATAGCTCTATAAAAACAGAATTATACAGGAAGCCTGGCATTCTAAGTAGAACTGCCCACTGGACTCCTAAGCTCAGAGTAAAAAGGAATTTCAATGAATGAGTTACAAGTTGTACTGAGTCTTTTTAACAATCTGCTCAGTTCCTCCTTACATGAACCCTCAGATCGGACTGCATGTTCAACGTGATGGGTTTCTTTAAAGCACAGTACAACATAACAGATAGGCATTTCAGACAAAAACCGGAAACCTTTATGGATTATCTCACTAGCATCTGGAGATAAACCTCACGCTCACCCCCACAAATTACAGTGTATCTCCAAACATATGAACCTAATTAAGTGTAGAAGCCTCTATCCAAAAGAGAACAAGGTGTTATTTATTCACTGTAGGAAGGAAGAAAAATGTCCACCTACTCGGGTTATACACCTGGTAAGGTTAAACATATAGCAGTGGTCATGTTATTTACTGTGGAAGGAAGTTATCAAGGAAGTTGGGCTAGTTTTTATGGTGTAAAAAAAGTTGCACATTTTAGGAGACACCATTTGTACCCAAAAATGTAAAACTTTTTTATTTTATGCTAGGGATCAGACTTGATATGTTGGACCAATCTGCATTTTCACTCTCGTAGAGAAGAAGGTCTAGAGGCAGCAATACTCTGGTTCTTATCTGCCAGAGAGAAGAGGTTGTCAACTAGGACCCTGCCGGCCAGAAGCTAGATTTAATTTAAAGAAGTACTTACCCTGCCTCTGTAAAGGTGAAATAGAAGTATTAGGCCAATTGAGGGCCAGAGCGGGCTCAGATGCCACAATCGCTATGGACAGCCGTTTGTGAGTGGTTGAACAGCCAAGATTCAAGCTTATCTTCCATCTTGCTGACTGCTGGTGGGTGCAAGTGTCAGCTGTATGAAACATCGAGCACCCATTGCATATGGACCGGGTTTAGCTCCTGAACACATACAATATGTTCCCTGTGCTTATCCATTATACATATATAATGGATGTCACCATGGGTTTATTCGGTTTACTTTGGTAAATTGGTGGAAAAAAGTTGTAAATTATGGCGCACTCCATTTTTTGTACAAACATTTTGCACCTTTCTTGGCACTCAGTCAGTCTTTAAAAGTGCTGAGAAAAGTGGGTCTGGTTTCCTGGGAGGGGCACAGGTTACAACTTGTAGACAGATTTATTTCCAATAATACCAAAACATGCCACAAATTTGGGCATACATCTATGCCCGCTTATAACAGGCATAGTTTCCATTTTCTGACTTTAGGTGGTTCGCTTCTGAGTTACAGGGCTGCCCACTGTTATGGTGTTAGGGATTGGCTGTAAGCCTATATGGCTCTGTCACAAAGTCCATAATGAGCCAAATCTATCAAGAGGTAGATAGCTTTTAATACATTTGTCATAATCCACTTTAACAATCTGTGTGCTTTAGACTGGCCTATTATACGCCAATCTTAATAAATATAAACCTTGGTATTTTATGTGCCGATTCACAGAGCAGGACCGTTTATATGCTCCAATAGGACACACGGACATGGATTTTCATTGTGAGACAGTATAGTAACTCTTTGACTATTTGAAGGACCTCCGGTTTTGGAACAAAAAAATGTATCTTGGGACCAGAGGGGGAATATTGACTGCAATTGTTCTTCTCTGCCATCTCTCCGGTCCACCGGTTTCAGGTCCTGTTTTCAGCCATGTAGTATGACCGACACAACCTTCAGACTACCTAATCCCCACAGTGCATTGGTCATGTTGGACTACTAATGCACTATACCAGTTCTATGATTTGCAAGAGCTGCCCATGTGATCAGCACTAGCCAACAGGAGAGCAGTGCACAGTGTGCTTTAGGTAGTTGGAAAACTGATGCCACCATCTTGGACAACCAACAACAGGGGTCGAAAGTGGTGATTGGAGGGGCGGCAGAGAACAACTGCAAGTAATATACCATCCTACCCCTCCTATCCTGAGACAGAATTTTCTCCAGGAAACCAGAGGGTTGCTTTAGTACTTCACCATATACAGTAATACATAGTGCTAATGTCACAAAGCAGCTGGGACCAATTTTTCAGTGTTTTGGATTCGGGTTCAGGATGACACCACTTTGTGAGCTCTGGATCATGCCATGCACCTACCCGTGTACCCGTGTTTCACTCAGCCCCAGTCATCAAGAGTTAAACATCTCCCTACTGCTGTTTAACTGATGGACTTACTGATGGTTGATAGTCTAGGCAGCTAATCAGTAACCTTATTACAGTTGCCTAGCTCATGGACTGGCTGGGCCAATTGACAGCCCAGTCAGCAACTTTCTTATGATATATAAACCAACTCCTCCTTGCTGAGGGCGCCGGTTATACATCTAGTATTCTGGCCCTTCCAGAATTCTCAGCACACCTGTCTGTTGTTAGTCTTGTACTCTCAACCTATCTGTCTCGTGTCAGTTTTCAGTGTTCTGCATCCATCCAGTCCTTCTGTAGTTTATGGTCTGGTTCCCAGGTTCCTCTCTGACTTTGGACCTTGCCTCATACAAGCAGTGACGTCTTCCTTTTCGGCACGGGTGTTCTGCTTCGACATGGCTCCAGTTGGGGAGGTTCAGGGTGTTCTGTTCACATCTATACCCCTGTGGTTTGTCTGGTCCGGCATCTAGTTACTATTATTCTTTCTTATACATGCCTGTCCAGACTGTTCTGGTATCCTGCTCACCCCAGTTTTGTCAACAGTTTCGGACAATTGTCATAATGCTTCAGTGTTACAAATAGAGATAAGCGAGCACGCTCGGCTAAGGCAGTTACTCGAGCAAGCATCGCTCTTCTCAAGTAACTGCATACTGGTCCGAGCAGATTCGGGTGGGGCGGCGGGGGGGGGGGGGTTTGGGGGGGGGAGAGTGAGAGAGATCTCTCTCTCTCACCCCGCTCACCCCCGCCACCTGCCCGAATCTGCTCGGACCAGTATGCAGTTACTCGAGAAGAGCATTGCTCACTTGAGTAACTGCCTTAACCGAGCAGGCTCGCTCATCTCTAGTTACAAATATTTATGAGTCTACTTTAAAATTATACTGTATTTTCCTAGTTAGGAAGTTCATGAGTAGTTTGTAAACTCGCTCTTCTATAAAAGAGACCTGTGTATAATACGTATCAGATGCACCTTATTGAGCAGATTGAAGACAGATATTACTAAAACCATACCACATGATAACATTATGACAAATCAAGGGGGTAAAAAGTACTTCCATGGACCATAAAATGGACGCGCCTCCGAGTGGAAATAAAATCTTATAATAAATATTATTGCATTACACTTCGGAATAAACTCTGCAGTTGATGTATAGTATTTTGAAAACCTGACGTCCTTCTCTCCTGTTCGTTATCTTCCACAAGCTGGTCAGACTAAACTTTCCCAAATAAGGCATTACATTAGTGATGGTTAAGCTTCAGCAACCAGTGTGAAATATTAAACATTCCTATTCGTTTGGCTGGGAAGAAGTGCGTTCATTGTCCATCACTACTGGATTAAAAAGCCCTTGAACAACGCTTTATAATAGCTTATAAGGTTCATCATCTTTGATTTTAGCCATTAACAACCACATTAAAATGTTTTTTTTTCAGGCATTATTAACTTGGGTAGTCAGGTTTAGCAACATACTACTGCCAAAAACATCAGCGCTCTCTGGGACTTTTCCTGCATTTCTGTTCACAGGCTTATTGGAATTCTGGAGGAGGAATATTAGACAGACAAGATATTTAGGTACAGAGAGAACTGAGGACACTGAAGTTCATGCTTTATATTGGTATTAAAGGTTCTGAAAAGTTGGAGCTAAAATTGGGACTTCCTTTAACTTTCTATCAAGCGCAGATAAAACCGTCATAACATAATCCCGTTGTGGAAACATAACTAAACATAATAAAAAGCCAACAAACGGGCTTTAATATATTCTTAGAATTTGGACATAAAAGAGGTTCTTCCATCCTGGTTCATCATGGTGATGATTGGAATGCTCCTTTATACGCTGACGCCAGGGTGACTGGGAGTATGGAAACAAGTGAGCTGGTTGCACTGTGCTGTTTCCATAACGCGGAAGCTGTAGAAACAACGTAGCTTGATGGCCTATGCTGTTTCCGTAACTCCCTTTAGTCTCTATGAGACTAAATATGAGGAAACAAACCAGGAGAGTGCCCCACAAAATGGAATATGCGAAGAATCTAGGGCTCATCCAGTGTCTAGGGAGGAATACCACAAAAGTGGAGTCAATCTCCCATAACACCTACAGGTCCAGATAGGCTTTCCAAATACCAAAGTCAGGAATAGTTCCCTACCAACATATAGAGAACAATGTATAAGAATAGCGCCTTGTGTATTGCTGCAGGTAGAACAAATGTATGGTGGATAATAGCTCACCTGGTGCACGGTAGGTAAACCCTGGTAGGGAAATCCCACCTGCACTGAATATATCCTTTGTCCACAATCCGGGGCACCGGAGAGACAACTGGGGCAAGCGGAACTCATTGGGTAACCTAGGAGCTCAAGTAGACAGTCACCAGGGAAATGAAAAAGTTCAAACCTATGTGAAGGTTTATATTTTTTATTCGTCAATTGGCAGTGTGTGGTGCCAATATGCGTGGCAATTGACGAATAAAGAATAGAAGCCTTCACACAGGTTTTCATGATTGCACTTTATTGAAAGTGCTCCTAAGTCCAGAAGAGCATGGGATGAACTTTTGCACTTCCCTGGTGACTATTCCCTGCCAACATAACATCCACAATACGGAGAGCGCTAGTAGCCTCCAAGAATCCTCTGGATCTTGGTGGAGAATTGCATGCCTTGTTCTTTATATGTTGACCTTCCAATAAATCAATGGCCTCCATGCTCTTTGTCATCAGAATGTCTGAGTGCTCAAGACTTTACCAGTTTGGCAAATTCAGCTCAACTGAAAGGGAGTAGTGATTGGAATCTCTTACTACCCCCTGCACCATGTAGGTTCCACTCTGTGATACCCTGCCTGTATCGGGGCACACTTTATTGGTATATAACCCAAAAACGCTGAATTAAGTTATTTATTTTCTATCTTGTTACGCGTGATTAATTTAATTGGGATTGATGGAAACGGCATAAAACAGCTGGTTTGGATGATTCTTTACTCCCAACCACTCCTGGCCACTGCATACAGCCTGGACGGAGTTAGGGCTGGTCAGTTCTGTACATCGCTATGAGTTCCAGAACTGGATCTCATATCTGTTGGACATTTATAGCATATGGTGTGGCTACGTCATAAAAGTCTGATTATGTTTATACGCACCCAGTCTTTTTTTCTTGGTTAATCTATATTTTCAATAGCTTAAAAAATTAAACAAAATTGATGAATTCTACAGATTTTCTTGATGTATAAATATTTTTGATTTTTGTTCTCCTTTTGCCTGCTGGCAGTGACTGGTGTCAGCCAATAAGGTCATGTCTGTTTGAGCAGTATTAACTAGTCTCTATCCTTGAGTCATTCTTGGCAGACAGAACTGTTTATTTTAGTCCATCAATGTAGCATGTATTTTTCTAGCTGATAAAAATCAGAACTGTAAGAGAGACATCGTCCCATCCTAAAAAACATCCAATAAATTGTGGGGAAAGCATATTCTGATCTCTTGTCTAGGACAAAGTGCTAATCATTTGCAATGGATTGCATTACACTGTGCTATGTAATCTGAGCCAAAAAGATTATGCTCCAGGATAATAACATTTATGTACATAAATTGGAGCTATAATTTCATCTGTAGAATTAGGCTGCCTTCACATCTGCATTGGAACTTTCAGTCGGAGGTTCCAGCTCAGACCTGGCTCAAAATACCGGAAGAGAAAAAGGGCTGCATGCCGGGCAGCCGAGCGGAAACCGAGCGGACCCCATTATAGTCAATAGAGTCTCTTTGGCACTCTTTGGTTTCATCTCAAGACATACCTGTTTGGAGAGGGGATTCCCCTTTCCTGCTCCCCAAATGGAGCATGAAAACGGAATCCCCGCTGCAGATGTGAAGGCAGCCTTAGAAATGTTTTTTAACTGTCTGCTAAATGTCCACATATACACAATCTTTAAGTGGGCTTTAATAGAACAAAGTCTTTTAAACTAAAGTTCATAGGTTTAGGCCATTCACTCATGAGATCCAGATGTACATTTGTCTCGCGCCAGGCCATGTTTTTGTACATCGTCAATATCTTCTCCTCCTCCTGTAATGTTTGCTTTCTCAACATTCCTGCTTCTTTAGGATCTAATTTAAATACAAATACATAGAAATACTTTATGGCAGGGGCGTAACTATAGAGGATGCAGGGGATGCGGTTGCACCCGGGCCCAGGAGTCTTAGGGGGCCATAAGGCCTCTCTTCTCCATATAGGGAGCCCAGTACTATGAATAAGGCATTATAGTTGGGGGTCCTGTTATAGGTTTTGCATTGGGGCCCAGGAGCTTCAAGTTACCCTCTGCTTTAGGGTAAATTAAAGTGGTTCTCCCATGAAGACAACCCCTGACCATAAGCTGTACTAGGACATATAGAGCATTGTCACCCACCTTTCCAACCCAGGAGCTATCTCTACTAGCCAGAGAAGGAGGAGCCAATGCGATCTGCTAATTACTGAGGTAGAAGTCATTAGAGATATTTAAAATTGAAATGCAAACAGTTAAAAAAGTTTACATTTCCAGAGGGCAGAAAACTGTTTAAAACAAAGAAAAAAAAGTCATAATTTTCAGATGTCCCTCTGGTCTAGCATCACTGTTCTGGTTCTCATCGATACCATCTTGGAAGCTTCTGCAGTATGCTGCTTCTGTAAATTGGAAGCTGTAGAAACAATGTAGCGCAATGTGCTTCGCTGTTTCTATAACTCCTATTAATCTAAAATATAAGAAAACGCACCAGGACAGTGTCCCAAACTAATTGGTTTCATACTTTTTTGCAAAATGTCAGCGAATCGGCCCAAACCAAACTTCTCAAAAGTTCGCTCATCAGTAGTCATGTATTAAAGGTCTGAAAAGAGAAATGAAATCAGAAAGAACTTTACATATGGAATGTATCAACTAGGTGAGAGGTCTGTAATGTCTAAGATCTAAGTTGATACATGGAGGGTCTTTCTTCTCATAGAAGTAACATTACTCAGTTGTATGTTTGCTTTCTTACTCATCCCTAGAACTCTACTATCTTAAGGATTAAATAGGCTAAAAATATCCATCGTTAGTTGCTAAAATACACCGGACAAGAAAATACAAGTTTAGTTCCAAAAATGAGTGCGACTGATGAAGCTCTTAGAAAATAGATCAATCTTAAAGAAGACCTGTCATCTCTCCTGACATGTCTATTTTAGTAAATAGTTGTAGCCTTCATGAAATAACAAATCCGGAGCAGGATTCACCTCCTTCTCTCTTCCTCCGACTCTCTTTCACCCTCCTTGCCTCTCTTTGACTCTCTCCCCTTGGCTCCACCCCCGTTCTCCCATCACACTTTTCACTAACCAATCCCAACACTAGATAGGGGAGACTGACAGGTAGATGAGAAAGTTAGGAAGATTTTTGCCAAGTCCTGAAACATTAGTGAGAGACACCACTAGACACTTACCCTTGGTGACCCAGGCATGGCCAATACACATAACACACCAGACATCCAGACATACACATACATACATATGGACATGTAGACACTCTACAGGAGTTAGCTATGACATTGCGGTGGAACCCCAACTCTGGGACACTACATTGGCGCAGTTACTACAACACAGTACTGGTCTGAATAGTTGTGTTTTTAAAGTGCTCTTTGTATTGAAGTTCAGCATATTTGAGGGGTTGTATTGTTGTTCTGCCTGAGGAAGAACCCTGAGTAGGTTCTAAAGCTCGCTATAACATCATGTATTTTTGTTAGCCATTAAAAGGTACCATATCTACTTGGTCTCTCTTACTGAGAACAATCACATTTTAGTTGTCAACTATTAATGGCCTATCCTTAGTCAACTGTTTGCTAGGCTGGTCCATTAATGCATGGAGCTGATTCTCTGCAGGAAGCAAAGAGCTCCGTTCTCACTGCAGTGACCCAACTTGGTATTACAGGCAAAGCACCCACTGAAGTAAACGGCCTGTAATACCAAGCCTGGCCATTTTAGTGGGAATGGAGCTGTCTGCTTCCTGCAAACATCAGCTCAGTACATGAATGTACAGGCCTGGTGAATAGCTGATCAAAGGGGGTCCCAGATGTCAGATCTTCGATGATCTACTATTACTGGCCTATTCTAAGGCGTGCTTAGGAGCACATTTTTGCGCACCTGAGTGCTGTGTTTTTGCAGAATAAACTTAGTAAAACTTTTTTTACATGCACATTGGCATATTTTACTGACTGATAGGCCATCCATAGTTTGCAAGTGGGCAACCCCTTTAATAAAGTTTCTATTAGATAAGAATGTGATATAAAGGCCTCTTATTATATTATCCTGTTATCACTGTACAGCCCTGACACCCTTCAGGGTCGTTTTTTTCAATTTTTTTCAATTCTTTTGCAGATTTTAACTGCTGCTCATCGTTATTTTAAGCCTCGAAATATGCCATGTTTGCATTGATAATCTTCATCTTCATCATTATCATCATCTGACACAAAAGCAGACATAATAATGTCACAGATGCTGCTTTGGCTTTGATCTCCCGTTCAGTTTTAGATAAGTTGGCATTTTCTCAGGACAGCAGAATGTGGATTTAGGCGGTAAGACTAATGTTCAGTCGTTACTTGGCTTTTCTGGTCAGTTTTGGTGGCTGGTCTTTGAAGGAAATCATATTGTTGTAATATGGAATGTGATGGCCCAGGAATGCCATTGTCCTCACCCAAGTCTAAGCATTAAAACAACAGGTTTAATTCTCTTTATGATTTCAGGCAATCTCCCACATACTTGAGATGGGTAATGATTCCAGAGCAGTGAAGACACTTTATCTAATCTGCGTAATATAAAAGGCTCAGCATTTTGGGCGAACAGCTGTCAAAACAAAGATTATTATTTTTTACCAATGTCTTTCAAGCCAATGATCAGTGCCTGCCCGGTAGCTCCCTTGTGGATTCTCTTTGTCATTTCTGTTAACATCATCACATACCTTCTTCCGGTGGGTGGCGGTGACAATGGCCGGCTGTGTGAAGAAATCTTAATTAAATTGTTAATCCTGCTTCTTTTTTCACGCAGTTTTGTTTGGTAATGAGTGCGAAGTTCCCAGTCTTCTTCCCAAATCCTAAGTCTAATAACCCCCCATGCTAGATGATCATGAGATCTCACCACTCTCCGGTGGGACATACAACTCTTGACCCATTTACCCTTAGTCACCGTCAACTCTCATCCGCATCCTGTTTGGGATAATGCCTGTAGAAAGTTATATGACTTTCGTTCCAACTAAGTAATACGAATTTGTGTTTGTAACCTTTTACAATATGACGAGCTGCTAGGATGAATTACGAGATTCTTGACCTTTGCTCTTGGAACGTTGCTTTTAATTTGGTTAAACAAGTTCATTTGTGTCATTTTGGGAAAATGAATTCCTTCTTTACAAAGTAAAATAATGCCAGATTTCTTTCTGGAGATTTGGAAAGGAACAATTCACCCAGGTGTTGCTCAATACGATCTCCAAACACGCACATTCCGGAACTCTACAATACATGATTGTCGCATGGGAATACACATATTGATTGTTATGGACTATTTCCACAAGTAGACGTCAAGCTGTTGTTATACAGGGCTATACAGGCAATCTGTGATTCGACTGTAAATGAAATGAAGGTGGCAACTAGAAAAATAAAAAAATTGAAATTAGGAAAATTAAAAATGAATACAATTTAAAGGGGTTGCGCCAAAAATGACTTTTTTACCTATCCACATAATAATGTCACAGATGCTGGTTTGGCTTTGGTCTCACAGGATAGGTGAAAAAAGTCTGATCTGTGAGGAGCTCATGGCTGAGACCTCCACTGATCCCGAGAACTGAGGTCTCTTGGGTATTAGTGTACCTTGACGCCACCGGAAGCTAGGGGTTTGACAGGAGGAACGCCCCTGTCACACCCCTAGCTCCTGATAGGCTCAAGCACAAAGGTCCTAGCAGCACAGTGTGGGTTGATTTGTCTGTCTCTTGTCCCCCTATTCTTATCGCTGCACTGACATCAGAATGAATGGAGCAGCAGTCTTACATGAGCAGCACCACTCGGTTCATTTCACTGAGGCTCATGGAAATAGCTGAGTGTAAGCACTTGGCCATCTCCGGCAGTCCCATTGTAAATGAATGGAGCGGCACCGCACATGTGTAATCGCTACTCCATTCACATTCCCTCCTCCCTGTACGAGGCCCTCCCTGAAGCAACTCCTCAGTGAATATGAGGGAGTGACATGCGTATCCTGTTTTTGGGATCAGTGGGGAGTTTCAGGGGTGAGACCGCCAACGATAAGACTTATATCACCTATCCTGTGGATTGATTATAAAAGTCATTTTTGGTATAACCCCTTTTAGGCGCCCATCAAAAAAATAAAAATGAAGGTGCACATTAGACTAAAATTAATTTCAACCATAACAATGGGTGGAGTTTAGCAACAAACAATAGTTTTAACCAACAGATGGCACACTGTCATCATCTACAGCAAACCCGACCGTTTTCTGAAATTGTGTTCTAATACACAAGCAGTCAGTGAAAGATCTTCCATGTGACCAATCCTTTGTCCAGATTATATGTCCGCTGTCTGGTGTCATTGAACATGTGTGGCCAATTTCAATGACTAAAATGGCCAATATGGACTAAGATGTGTTTGACTTCTTCATGATTGCCCGTTCAACGGTTGCTCTACCATCCATCTATTTCCATGTCATGTATGGCCACATTTTAGTTGATATTGGCAGTTGCACTTGTTCAAGCTGGCCATACATTTTCAGTGAAACTGGCTGATGGACAAGTAATCTTTCTGGGAATTTTCTTTCAAAGATTATTTGTGGACAAACATTTAAAATGTGGCTTCTTTACAGATGATAATGGTCTGTCATCAGTTAGCTAAAACGATTATTCGTTGTTAACCCTTTCCAATCCAACTTGTATCCACATTTTCCTAGGGAGTTTACTCTTTTTCTGCCGTTATACAACAGCGCTATATGCTGGCTAAAGCCAGTACTGCATGAGGTGACACATTGGATAGGCTCCGATGGCAGAGAGGCTGGCAATATAAAGTAAGAGAACCCTGACGGGCGTTTTCCAACATCGGAGCTGTACAGCCTTAAATCATAATGTCTTTAGACGTCAGACAGAGGATTGGAAAGGGTTAAATTTCACCCAATGACTGCTTTGGTGAAATCGTCCATGTTCATGACGTTGAGTTGACCTGGCAGAGGCATGTGCAGATGACTACATAGCAGCACACAGAGTGCCTGCAGCTTCAGACTTCAAAGCTGAAGGGACTCCATCTGCCTCCATACCATGCTTAGTTGGATTCTCTTAGGACTGTAATGCAGCCGAATCATGATGACTAAAGCTGAACTTTTTGTAGTCTTGTAGTCTTCACAGTATCCCATGGGTTTAGTGTATAGTCTTATAAATGAAAATGTATTTTAGCTAGTTATTGCTTCAGTGTATAATTTTAAGCAAATATTAGTCTTTCTTGGCACAATGAACATAATTTAAGTCTACTATTCATCATAAAATACAGTGAAACCTCTCCAGGAGACCGGCTTTTAGAGAAGACTACTATTAGCCAAAACAGATTTCCTGTGTCAGTTTTTGAGTTCCACAATATATTATACATATTGGCCCTACTTTTTGATACGATTTTGGGTAGTCGTGTAAAAAAGAATTGATTGTATAAAATGTTTACAGTGTTAGGAAATTGCCCGTATATTACAATATATGTCAATTGTAGACGGGCATTTATGTATCGTCTATTGTGACTTAAAGGGGTTGTCCCGCGAAAGCAAGTGGGGTTCAGCACTTCTGTATGGCCATATTAATGCACTTTGTAATGTACATCGTGCATTAATTATGAGCCATACAGAAGTTATTCACTTACCTGTTCCGTTGCTAGCGTCCTCGTCTCCATGGTGCCATCTAATTTCAGCGTCTAATCTCCCGATTAGACGCGCTTGCGCAGTCCGGTCTTCTCCCTTCTGAATGGGGCCGCTCGTGCTGGAGAGCTGCTCCTCGTAGCTCCGCCCCGTCACGTGTGCCGATTCCAGCCAATCAGGAGGCTGGAATCGGCAATGGAACGCACAGAGCCCACGGTGCACCATGGGAGAAGACCTGCGGTCCACCGTGGGTGAAGATCCCGGCAGCCATCTTCGCAAGGTAAGTAAGAAGTCACCGGAGCGCGGGGATTCGGGTAAGTACTATGCGGTTTTTTTTTAAACCCCTGCATCGGGTTTGTCTCGCGCCGAACGGGGGGGCTATTGAAAAAAAAACAAAAAAACGTTTCGGCGCGGGGCAACCCCTTTAAGTCTCATTCACATCTGTGCAAGGGCTCTGTCTGACTTCCAATGTTCAGCTCTGTCCTTGGGACCAAACAACAAAAAATACTGAAATCACCAGGATCCAGCACATGCCGGACGATCCAGCATCCCAACCAGCATTCTTGGAGATGACATAGCGCGGCATGCTGCACTATTGTATGTGGGATTTTCTGCCGAATGTGCGCTGAAGGCTCTGAATAGAATTCCGACGCAGATGTGAATGAGTCCTTAAGACCAATAGATGGCAGGAGCTATTCCAATTTGACACATATACTGTAGTACCTGTCATAGAATACCAGATTCTGTTGCATCAAAAACAGAAGGTCCTACTCTACCCTTCAGTATTTGAGATAGACCCTCTCTACTAACTGTGTTAGGATGTATTGGTTGTTACCGTGTTTCCCCTGAAAATAAGACAGTGTCTTATATTAATTTTTGTTCAAAATGGTTTAACTTTTTTACATGTATAGCTGCCTGGACACTATTTAAATTGACTTTTTAAATTAACTGTAAGCAGGCCTTAATTTTGGAGTAGGGCTTATATTTCAAGCACCCTCAAAAAGCCTGAAAAATCATTTTGCATCCTCAAAAATTCTGGAAACTCATGCTATGTCTTATTTTCAGGGTATGTCTTATTTTCAGGGAAACAGGGTATATATCACTACCATTTACCAGAAAGTATTGAATATTTGTTCTTTGTTTTAATGTGATTGAATGACCCTGGCAGTGGAAATATAGTGCAACATTTGTTGACATGAAACAGAAAGAGTTAATGAATATCGTCTATTCATTAACAAAATTGTTTCTTCTACAGTTTAAATAGAATATATAGTCCAATCATGTTCATTGGCATTTAAAGGGATTTTCTGGGAATTAACTATTGGTGATAGTTGCTTGGCGGGGTTTATTGCTCTGGACCCATGACTATCAGCTAAATGAAGGGGCTAACAGCACTTAGTGAGCACCTTAGCCTTGTTTCAGGCCTGAGTCATCCCATTCATTGGTCACCGGGCCTGTAAGCAGCTGCCTTTATTGTACCATCTAAATCTTAATGGGATAATTCCATAGCAAGGTTCTGAATGAGCTATCCTTCTACCCCCATGTATGAACATTTACTAGTCCCATAGAAAAGTCCAGGTAAGGACACAATTTAAGCCAATCAGGGGGCAGGTCTGACTCACACCCCCTTCACACCCACTGCAGGCCGGCCACGGGGAACTCCGGCTGCCGGGAGCAGGTGAGTATGTATATTTTTTTATTTTAACACTTTTCTGGATGAATTGCAGGGAAGGGCTTATATATTTAAGCCCTTCCCGACAATTCATCCTACACTCGCCCGCAGCGCATTGCTTTCAATGGAGCCGCTGTATTGCAGATTTTCGGGCGATTTTCGGGCACCGGTCACGCGATTTGCAGATGCGCATCCGTCATGCGATCCGCAAATCGCGCGAAAAAACGCCCGTCTGACTAAGGCCTAACCGCCACATACTGATTAATGCCACCATTACTGAATAAACACCACTGCAAAGATCAATATAACCAGCATATTGATGTCAAATAACACCCTCAGACCATGATTATATAATACTGTGATACTGCTGCTGAAAATAATCACTGAAGAAAGGCCAATATTACCTCCATACAGTGACCATAAATTGGCAAATACCAGTTCTACAAACACACTCTACAGTCAGTGTAAGTGATTATAGTACCATTATTTCCACTTCTAACGGGTGACGTCCCCTTTGATTAGAGTTGTTCACTTTCCCTTTTTACTCCATCTGGCCCAGATTGCCATGATGACGTTTTCTGATTACAACTTGTCTCTACAGAGTGACACACAGACATCTTTAGCTCCTCAATTTTCAAGCAACTTGCCTTTGTTTTCCACACTCCTGTACAATCTCCCTATATAGTAATAATTCCACCCATGATGCCCCCACAGTAATATTATCATCCTTTGTATGTCTCCTGTAGACCCCAGACAGTAAGTTCCACCTTTAATGCTCCCCACAAGTGCCCCCAATCAGTAATATTACTTACTTTGTGCTCCTATCCAGTAATAAAGCCACCTTATGCACCTACAAAGTAATAATGCCCCCTTTTATGCTACATTCACTAATACCCTGTATGTGACATAACTCAGTTATAATGCCCATTGTGCCCCCATTCAGTAATAATGCCCCTTTATGCCTTCACTCAGTAATGATGCCCTCTTATGTGCATTACAATTAGTAACTGATTATATATTCACCTCCTGGATGCTTTAGTCTATACTGCACTTGTCTGCCACGGACTTCAAGGTAGCCCAAACACGTGGTAAGCACATGTAATCACTGCAACCAATCCCTGGCCTCACCAATACTGAGGCTGGGATTTGGATATGGTGATCACGTGTGCTTTTTCACTTGATTGCACTATTCAGACCAGGGGCGTAACTAAAGGCTCTGGGGCCCTGATGCAAAACGTGAGCTGGGGCCCCCCCTCTATCTGTATCTGTACCCATACCCATACCTAAACCATGCTGCACAGAGGCGTAACTTGAAGCTTCTGGGCCCCAATGCAAAACTGGTAACAGGGCCCCCAACTATAATGCTTTACTCATAGTACTGGGCTCCATGTATGGAGAAGAGAGGCCTTCTGGGCCCCCTAAGGCTCCTGGGCCCGGGTGCAACCCGCATCCCCTGCACCCTCTATAGATACGCCCCTGATTCAGACGTCAGTAGGGGCTACGAGTTTTAGGGACTTTTCTGCAGTTGATTTGCAATATACGACAACTCAGCATGCATTAATACCTAATCTCATTTCTGAAGGTATAGCCCAGCCGTACTGGCCTGTATTAGTTTTTAATTGTACTTTTTTTGGGAACAGCTGTACCATAAAGTGTAGAGCATCTGCCTGTATACATTCCATATATTCAGCTACAGGCTATACAAGGCCTGTAAGGTAAAATTCTCCTATTCTTCAATCTAGTGAAATACATATAATGTCATTAGTTTTGTCTCCTCTGAGAATTCTGTATGGCTGGAAGGGAATAATTAGCACATCTGCGTACAAAGCATGAATTTTGTTGGAATTTACGTGCCCATCCCGAAAATAAAACGATTGCACCTTTTTATCCCCTAGCATGACCTTTGCATGGACGGTGATATTACCAGCCCCGAGCTACCCCCCTATCACAGTGCTACTCTGGTATGCAAAGGGTTTTACCGCCAAGGATTAAAACATCTTGTTTAGTGGGTGGAATACATCGGTTCAACAATCAGCTGAATTGTTTAATTGGAATACCTTTCTGCCAACATGCCTTCTTCTCGTCAGACGGTATGACTTTCAGCTGTTTGGTATACAGCACATGCCAAATAGACAGGCTACTGTAGGGGCAGTTTTATTACATATGTGAAGACTAGTAAAGTCTCTGGAATGTAGCTGTTCTAAAGGTACCTTTATATGGGACTGGAAACAGCGAACGAATTCGGGTGATAGTCATCCCGTGTACAAGCAACTGCCGACGGGGTCCTGAATGACAAATCGCTGATTTCTCACAGTTGTTTGGTTTTTAGCTCACTTAAAAACCAAGAGACTGTCTTGCCGTGTAAACAGGAGCCACGCACTATCTGAGCGACTGCCTGTTTACTGTGAATGGAGGCAGACAGGCCAGAACAATGCCCAGCCGCTCCGCCTCCATTCACAGAATCATCGCTCTTGTATAAAGCATAGGAGTGATAGTGGCAGGGACTGCCGTTGGAGCTAATGTGCTTGACAGTTGTTCTGTGTAACGCTACCTTAACTGTCTGTTTCTTTGTGCTCCTTCTTCTTTGTCCTAGAAGAGCACATCATGAAACCCCAGTCTGCTTTGAAGTCGTTTCCTAGGAGAGACCTTTCTGAGGCAGTGTAACAACCCTGTGTCTTCTTGCTGTGCTCAGTCCTGCCATGGTGCATAACCTAAGACATGAAACTGTCTTCCATAGCCTCACCTTTGTAGCAGTCTGGCTGTTCCTCATCCAACTATAAGCTTTACACAGCCGTTTCAGTTATTAACCATGTTTCAACCTTTATATGAAAATGATGGTCATCTTCTCCTGTTTGGTATAATTGGTTAATCATACACCGAACTATAATCCCTGACTTTGAGCAAGTGTATCTAGAAAAACTAATGTTGTTTTTAAGGTAAAGGGTGGTCACTAGAGATGAGCAAACGTACTCGGTTCGGGCGTTTTTGCACTCGAGCACCGCTTTTTCCGAGTAACTGACTACTTGGACAAAAAGATTTGGGGGGCGCCGGAGGTGAGCGGGGGGTTGCAGAGGGGAGTGGATGGGGGGAGAGAGAGCTCCCCCCCTGTTCCCTACTGCTACCCCCCGCTCCAGCACGCTGCCCGCCCTAAACGAGTAGGTCCGCTCATCTCTAGTGGTCACACCAAATATTAATATGATTTAGGGACCTTTCACAAAGAATGGAATATTCTGCAACAGCAATGCGGAATACACTCTCCTGCAGAATATTCAGCCCCAAAATTCACACAGCTGACATGGGGATTTTAGTACAGAACTGAAAATAGAAGAATTCTGCATCAAAATCCGCACTTAGGGAGAAGTCAAATGAGTGGTTTTCTTGCTCGCAAAAAAAATGCGTCTGATAGAACCAGGCGCACTTTTCCTATGCGGTGTTCACATGTCCGTTTTTACAGGCGCAAAATCTTTGCACCTGCAAAAAAAGGACATGTCTACATCGGCAAAGTCCGTGCTGCGTGTATTGAATCCCCGCATGGAGTCCCCTCATCACTGAACACTGTCACAGCATTGTCACAGTGTTCAGTGATGATGGGACTCCCCACGGGGAGAAAAGAATCCAATGCCACAGCTGTCACAGCTGTGGCAGAGGATCACGATATTCTCCCATTGCTTTCAATGGGGCCAACGCTGCAGCCGCCCCATTTAAAAGTAATGGGATGCAGGCAACCCCCAGGTTGATTTTCAGGGAAGGGCTTCTTTCTTGCATGGTGGCACTGATCTAAAGCACTTTCTTCTGGCTGGGGATTTTAAATGTTGATTGTGATTGGATTCTTTGGGGCATTAAAGAGATCTTTGCTATTAGTCTGGTCTGTATAGAGATAATAGTTGAGTCTGGTTTATAACTAATAATACTGATAAATAATCGTTATTTGTGTAGCACCAACATATTTTGTAGCCCTTTATATTCTACAAATATCTGCTTGGTAGTTTGGTTATTATGACCATAGTGAGGCATCATTAAATCAGAGTCTAGTGGTGACACAATGGCAGTGTGTGTATGCATTGACCATACTCAGATATTGGGAAGGCCCCTGTCAACATGCAGAAAATGGAATAGTAGAAAATAGAGATAAGCGAGTATACTCGCTAAGGCACATTACTCGAGCGAGTAATGCCTTAGCCGAGTATCTGCCCGCTCATCTCTAAAGATTGGGGGGCTGGCGGGGGCGGGGAGCGGCGGGGGAGAGCGGGGAGGAACGGAGGGGAGATCTCTCTCTCCCCCCCCCCCCCCCCCGCAACTCACCTGTCACCCGCGCCGGCCCCCGAATCTTTAGAGACGAGCGTGGAGATACTCGGTTAAGGCACTACTCGCTCGAGTAATGTGCCTTAGCGAGTATACTCACTCATCTCTAGTAGAGAAGTAAAATATTCTATTAGATGTCTTGACTTTGATAAAATGGAAGGACTAAAAGTATAAAGCAAATATAAGAAAAAGACATCAATAAGACAAGTTTTGTTATGACTATATCAGATTTCCAGAACATAAAGAAAAAAGTTAAAAGGACTTAACCCCTTAGTGACGGAGCTTTTTTGCTTTTTTCCATTTTCACTTTTTCCTCCTCCCTTTTAAAAAATCATAACTCCTTTATTTATCCATCGGCGTCGCTGTATGAGGGCTTGTTTTTTTGCAGGACGAGCTGTATTTTTAAGTAGTACTATTTATTGTACCATATAATGTGCTGAAAAACTTTAAAAAAATTCTAAGTGGGGAGATATGAAAAAAAATCGACATTCCGCCATCTTTCAGTGCGTCTTGTTTCTACGGCGCACAAACTGCAACAAAAATGACCCGATAACTTTATTCTATGGGTCAGTGTGATTACTACGATACCAAACTTATATAGTTTTTTTTTTTTTGCGTACTACTTCTATTTTTTTTTAAAGATATTTAATTTTCTTAAATAGTTTTCTGTCCCCATCTTCTGCACTCAATAACTTTTTTATTTTTCCATTGACATAGCTGTGTGAGGGCTCATGTTGTGCGGTACATCCTGTCGTTTCCGTTGGTACCATTTTTGAATACAATCAACTTTTTGATCGCTTTTTATTACATTTTTTCTTGGAGACAGGGTGACCAAAAAAGCGCATTGCTGGAGTTCTTTTTTTTTTTTTTTCCGGACGACGTTCACCGTGTGAGGTAAATAATGCATTACTTTGATAGATCGGACTTTTATGGATGCAGCGATACCAAATACGTATTTTTGCTTTATTATTTAGATTTTTGTATTGCAAATATTGCAAAATCGTTTTCTTTTTAACTTTTATTACTTTTTTTTTAATATTATTTAGTAAAACTTTATCTTTTTTAATTTTTACACTTTCTTTTAGTCCCCAGGGGGGACCACAACATGTGATGTTCTGATCGCTCCTGCAGTATAATATAATGCAATAGCATTATGTCATACTGCATTCTGACAGGCAGCCTACCAGTCCACCCCACAAGGATTGCTTGATAGGCATACTGCCAAGAGAGCCCTGGGGCCTTTCAGAAGAAACCTGGCTGCCATGACACCTGCATGGCTCCCCCGATCTCACTGCGGGGGGGCCGTACGGGACCCCCGTACATCGGTAGGGGGATTTAAATGCTGCTGTCAGAATTGACAGCGGCATTTAAAGGCTTAATCCGATTGTAGCTATTGCCCGCAGGTGTCAGCCGTAATAAACAGCTGGCGCCCGTGCTGTATAGAGGGAGATAGCAGCGCTATCTCCCTCCATACATGTCCTGCAATGGCAGGATGTAAAAACGCTATGGGGCCGTCATTAAGGGGCTAAAGGAAACCTGTCACATCCCCACAGCGCCTTAAACTAGGTTATGGCACTATTAGAGAACATGACAGGGAGCTGGCTTATGAGTTTTTTATACTCACTGGCTCCTGTGATCCAGTGCTGTCACCCAGTGAAGGCCGCGCAGGACACGAAAATCTGACTCTTTTCAAAGTCCTCTGTATGCGCTCTCCCATAGACTCGTATGCTGTGTATTGCGCATGTGACCGCTCAGCCACTCACTGGTTCGGGAGCGACTGCAATAGATGAGTATTCAATTTGAGTTCATTTTAAGCCCTTTTAACTTTTTTAAACTTTCATGTTCCACAAACCCCCTTTAATATCAGCACTGCGGATACTGTATATTATTGTACATCAAGCCTATGGGCACGTTCTATTCTGTGCTACTCAAACATCCTCAGTGGGGTTCCACAACCAGCCCACCCAAGCATGTCAGGTCAAAAACACACGTCATGTCTGACAGCTTTCTTTTTTGAGGTATGAGACATTGACAAGAAGAAATATAACAAAGACAACAATTTGAAGAGCCCTAGGGAGATCGGCCGGAATACCCACTGCAATTATTCTGTATCCGACAACCCTCTCCTGACTTGTCTCCTGACTTGTGAAAGCATTGCTCTTTTATCTCAAGGAATGTGTAACAAAAGGAAATACAGCAATGCAATGGGGTGACAGATCCCAATCGGACACTATTGTGTCTACTGCTGGAGAGGCCAAGCTGCGGCGGAGGACTTCAGTTTTTGATGTTACCATTGTGGTGTCTTGGTGCTGACATAGTCCCTGCTGTGTATTTCTTTCCATTTTTACCGTTTCACAAAGGACTGAGTTTTCAAAACCCACCAAATTGCAAAGATTATGGTTTATTTCATATTTTAGTCCTTTATATAGCACATACAGAGCTGTACATCACTTGATATAGGCTTTCGTCCCCATTGGGGCTCACAATGTAAATTCCCCAATCGATATGTTTTTGGAGCGTGGATGGAAATCCACACAAACATAGAGAGAACATACAAACTCCATGCAGATGTTGTCCTTGGTTGAACCCAGGACCCTTAACCCTTTCCAGGCAACAACTAACTAACTACAGAGCTTATGTTTGTGTATTATCACAGGCTACAAAAGATGCATCTTCTAATACGGTACATTTTTTATGGCCCAAATTGTGCTTTCTTGTTGAAATTTTACTATTTGTATACAGAAGAATGGCCAAAAATAGTGTAAATTGTAAATCATCGTCATTTTTTCCAATTCAATTTAATACATCAAAGTGCTAACGACCACTTGTCCGTCCATCCGTGTGTGACTTACATGCCGAGCCTGACAGGACCTGTTATGTCAGTTACCGGCTCTTAGCTCCGCCCGCTGATCACATGACGTCATCACAGGTCCTTTATCCTCCTCGTGCACTGAATGAGGGATTATGGGTGGACTACATCCCCCACAAACCCCTCAGTTGCTATGGATACAGCAGCACTCAGTCTGGAAGTTTGTACCTGGTTATTGAATACCTGTGTGGAGACTCCAATAAATGACACCTCATAAATTTATACATCCATAGTTCGTGTGCTGACAGGACTTGTGATGATGTCACCATCATGTGATCAGTCAAGCTGAATGAGGGATTATGGATGGGCTGCATCCCCCACAAATTCCCGTGGCCTCAGTTGCTATGGATACAGCAGTACTTTTCATTGACGAGAACTGACCATCACAACTCCCTGTCATTTTATTAGGGTTGAAAAGACAAAGTGCCGTCCAATCATCTCACTGGCAGAACACTATATAATGAGATATGCTACTAAAGTGGTGGACATATAAATACATCCTAGCTACACAGTGCATCAACAGTTAGGACCAGAGGTGTACGTTGACGCTTCTGGGCCCAATGCAATATCTGTAATGGGGCCCCCCAAATATAATGCCTGTATGGAGAAGAGAGGTCTTATGGGCCCCCTAAGGCTCCAGGGCCCAGGTGCAATCACATCCTCTGCATCCTCTATAGTTACGCCCCTAATTAGGACATATGTATAGATAGTGGACACAAAGAGGACTTGTCACTGCCCCTGGCATGTGTGTTTTGGTGAATGTTTGCCTTCCCCATGAAATAGCAACTCTGGATTATTTCTGAGCTCTATTATTGGCTGCTGTGCCTGCGACGTCCCGTAAACCAAGCAGGACTGCAACCTGTACACAAAACAAGCACAGAGGACCAAGCATAGCTGTGGGATACAGAAGGTAAAAGCCCTTCTGCATGCAGTAAAATAACAAATAGTGCATGCAGAAGGGCTTTTACCTATATTCTATAACTCGGACAACCCCTTTAACTTCCAAACAAATACTCTAATCTGCCTGGTAATGTATGGCTTGGCTTTGTGAACAAAGACTTAAGTAGGGGGCTGTCTGCATCTACTACAGGCTTGTTGATGGTTGATGTGTCCAATTCGGGATAGGCAGATCTGGTTACAACAATTGCAGGGGAATGAGTTCGGTGAGTTCGGTGCTGCAGTTTCTTGGTTCTTTCTCCATCTCCTCATGTCTTTGAGAACAACCCAGTGAGCGTTCTCAAAAAAGAAGCCAGCTTGATAAGTGATGTGCCTCCAGGCCTGGCAATGGAAGGCTAAACTATACCACTGATTGTGACCAATTTGGCAGGCTTCAAGAGACTTCTTCAGGTATCCTTATACCTCTTCTTTGGTGCGGCTCTGTTTCAATGTCTAGTACTGAGCTCACCATACAACACAGTCTTGGGCAGATGGTGATTCTCTATCCTGGAGTTATCTCCTGCCCGTTGTAATTGCGTCTTCAACAGCATGGCTTCAACACTGATGATTTCCGTCTGTTTGAGGACTTCAATGTTGGTAGTGAAGTCATACCAAAAAATGTTGAAGATGGGGCGTAGACAGTGTTGATGGAAACGCTCGAAGAGACGTAGATAGTAACCATAGAGCCTTCTAAAAGGGTGGTCAATACTTCAGCTCTATACACACCGATCTTTGTGCTTTTATTCAGGTGTTTGTTGCATCAAGTGCTTTTGTATATTCTGCCAAATGCACTACTTGCCTTTGTTAATCTGTTGTCGATCTCTTTCTCATCTTGGCATCAGAGGAGATGATACAGCCCAGGTAGTTGAACTGATGGACAACCTTCAGTCCAATGGGGATGCAAGGAAGACGCTACTCTTTCTGAGGTTGCAGGCTGATAAAGAACTTCTGTTTTCTTCCAACTAATCTCCAGCCGAAATAGTCTGGCATCTTCTGCAAAGCAGACTGTTGTATGTTGCAGCGCTGATTCTGAATGAGACACAAGTGCAGCATCATCAGCAAAAAGTAACTCACGGACCAGTTGTTCCATTGTCTTGGTCTCGTCCGTGAGCCTGATAATAATGCACACCAATTATTGTTTGGCAGAGGTCTGAGATTTGTATGAAATCTCATAATGACCAACAGTACTACCATTATCACAGTTTGTCTAATCTGTATAACTCTGCTTATATTGAGCCCCGGAGAGATAGAGTAAGACAGTTGTTCTTGTAGTTAGACTTCATTCACATATTCAGCCCTTTTACACATGTCAAAATTTATATTAACAGAATTAGCTAGAAGACATCCGTACAACAGTAATAAGAACCTCAGGTTGGGAAATTCCTTTCTTAGCAGATGTATTCCCTTTTGACACTGGCCAGAATGCCTCCAAGACAGGTGTACTCAACATAAGCAATAAAACTGCTGAATGGAAGTGGTCTATAAAGTTGTGCTGTAAGTTGTGATCTGCGGGAAGAAACATACCAGCATGTACCGCAGGATTTCAGTATACCAGTAGCGCTTGCCAGTTAGCAATATATTTGTGGTATGTACTTAAACATGTGTGTTTCATTGCACTAAAGTTGACTTCTAGAAAAAAAACCTCAGATTCTCGAAAACCATGTGTTTGCTGTACACACATGTCAGGTGATCGGGGCACGGCATAAACAAGTAGACTTGTGCTTGATTCTTATGGTTTGGTGCCAGTTAGAAAGTCATCCAGTTCCCCTCCGACCTCCTCCACACACTCTCTTTATACATTTACCTCCCAGCAACACTTTTTATCACTTGGCTTTGAGTTGGAATGAGATGATTTCCAGAGGCCTCGCTAACCGCAACATCACTAACATCTCCTCCACTTCACCACCCACTCTTGCTTAGTGGGATACCATTTTCATTTTGGCCTTTAATGCACTAAAAATGTGTGTGCTGACGTGCTGACTATACAAGACGCTACATACTAGTGAAGAAATTATTTGGAGATGTATTGAAGGGTTCACCTAGGGATTCATCAAGAATGTGAAAGCGAAGTGGACTGAGATGAACACTGAATGCCATCAACATTAGTAATATAGGTGCCTCAGTTATTCTGTCCATTCAGGACCACAGGCAAATAAGTTCTCTAGACACCAAAAAAGTTTTTGAAAGTTTCTCGGTGTGGTGGAAAAACTTTATTTAAAAGTCTAATTTGCCTAATCTGAGCCACTTCCGTTCCACCGATGAGGCTTCTCCTTGGCATTCCAACAACAGGACATGTGACCGCTTATCACCAAAGTGAGCCATTGATTTGTTGCAGTGTTGAAGTAGAAAGCAGCAGGTTAGCAGAGCAGCGGGGGACCGTCAGAGGGGGATCAGCAGTAAATCGGGTGAGGGGATTAAGCCATTTTTTGTTTTTCAACCATGATGAAAGATTTTGTGTTATATTTTGTCTAGATAACCCCTTTAACACATTAGCTGCCATGTGCGGCCAAGTGAATTGCATTTAACTCATGCTAGTTTTGAGCCCGGAGACTCATGAAGGATACATAACTCAGGCCTCAGTCACACGGGCGTATCGGCACCCGTGTTACTGCCGGAAGGAGACGGACGTACCTGAAGACGGACGTCTCTCTGCAGCGCCGGAGGAAAGAACATGTGACCGGCTTCATTGACGGTCATGTGTTCTTTCATCAGCGCTGGAGAGAGACGGCCTTCTTCAGGTACGGCCGTCTTCTAACTGTCAGTCACACGGGCGCATCGACGCCGGTGTGCCGATGCACTCGTGTGACTCAGCCCTTAAGTTGTAATAAAAGACTGTTATGTCAAGGAAAAATTGTAGTTTTTTAGTGACCTGAAGGTTGCAAGTTCAATCCCTGAGTGGTTCAGGTAGCCGGCTCAAGGTTGACTCAGCAGCCTTCCATCATTCCAAGTTCGGTAAAATGAGTACCCAGCTTGGTTGAGGGTAATAAATTAATTACCTGAAAGTGCTGTGAAATTAGTTGGCGCTATACAAATAAGCAGGAAAAATAAATACATAGAAGCTTATTTATGAAGCCTTTTCTGCTGGATTTGTGGCATAATTTGCGCCGGAATAACAGAGTTCTATTTTTATGACTTATTTACAACTGATTTGTGCCTAAAAGAATTAAAAATTACGAATGGCTCTGACAATTTTTTTTTTCCAAATGTGGGCGTGGCCTCTGTATTTCCAACAAATTTATGAAGCTGAATGTCAGAAAACACACGCAAAATGTAAGCGTAGATCAGGTGGCGTAGGTACAGTTTATGGCGCTCGCTATATATTTTTCGAATTTGGCAACCTTTTTTTTGCAGAATCTTTCAGCCTCGGAGGTAAATTTTGAGTGCAGTCCGAAAATTTATTTCATTTTGGCGAATCTGTGTGCTGTCTGGCACAACGAAGCATTTATTTTGTCGAATCTCTCGTCATTTTAGCTGCTCCTGCTTTTTATTATTTTAGTGGGATCACATTCTTTCTTTAGCCGTGAATCCAGCATCTCGAGCATAAATCGTGGCGCATCTCAGCTTCATATTCCTCCTCTTAAGGGTGACGACTACCCACTACAGTTTTTTTTCACTGCGAAATTCGCAGCATTTTTTTTCTGCAGGGGTCTATGGGACTTGTAATGTTAAAATCGTGATCGCGCAAAATCGCAATTTACCGCAAAATTGCGATTTTAACATTACAAGTCCCATAGAACCCTGCAGTGAAAAAAAACTGTAGTGGGTAGTTTCCCTTAGGGCTCCTTCCCACGGACGGATTTCGGAATTCCGCTGCGTTGCCCGCAGCTATTAGGTTCTAATAGCACAATGCTTACGGTGCGCAATTCCACCGCGGAATTCCGCACCGTAAAATCTCCCGTCCTCACCCGCGGCATACTCTATTTGCCGTGGGTGTACGCGCGGACGGCTTCCATTGCAGTCAATGGAAGCCGTCCGTCACGCTATCTTCCGCTGTAGCACAGCCGAAGGTAGCGTGAAACCGCTTCCCCGCCTACCGCAGCCACGTCATGTGACGCTGTGGGCGTGTCATATGAGGCGGCCGGCATGTCACATGACGCTGCAGCGCGTCACGTGCTCTATTGCACATGCGCGCCGAAGCGTCATGCGGGACGTATGACGTCGGATCCGGAGATAAGTATTGGGGTCTCTGGGGGGGCGCCTTAGGCCGGCTGCACACGAGCGTGACGGGCTCCGCCGCGAAATTCTGCGGCGTAGCCCGTCACGGCGCCCCCCCAGAGACCCCAATACTTATCTCCGGATCCGGCGTTCTCGCTCCCGCATGATGCTTCCCCGCCCACCTCCGCCGTGTCATTTGACACTCCCACCGCGTCACATGACGCGGCGGCGATGGGTGGGGAAGCGTTTTCACGCTATCTTCCGCTGTGCTACAGTGGAAGAGAGCGTGAACGGACGGCTTCCATTGACTGCAATGGAAGCCGTCCGCGCGTACACCCACGGCAAATAGAGCATGCTGCGGGTGAGGTCGGGTGAAATCACGGTGCGGAATTCCGCGGTGGAATTCCGCACCGTGAGCACTGAGCTATTAGGTTCAATAGAACCTAATAGCTGCGGGCAACGCAACGGATTTCCACCGCGAATTACGCGGCGGAAATCCGTTCGTGGGAAGGAGGCCTGACTGTTTCCTGGCCTGCGTGAGTTTCTTTCATAAACAGAAGGTAATGGCAGTGTCTTCCTTGCAGCAGAGATGGTAATGAGTATGGCCGCCTGCAGACGGGCGGGTCGGATTCGGCAGCGAGAATTCTCGCCGCGGGACCCGACCTGAGCGCCTGCAGGGACCAGTGCGTAATCACCTGCGCCCGCCGGCTCCGGCTGTTTGATGTGCCGGCTTGCCGGGCAGCCGGCGCATGCGCAGACGAAGCCGGCGGCGGGTGAGTGACATTTCTGTGCGGGGCTCTGCGAGCCCCACACAGAAATAGAGCATGCCACGATTTGTTTGCCACACGATATTTCGCACGGCCAAATCGCGGCCGTCTGCTTAGGATTGCTTTTGTTAACGCAATCCTATGCAGGCTTCCAGCAGCGGAAATTCCGCTCGTGTGCAGGGGGCCTATAGGTTCTGATGTTGTGCTGATGCATCATGGGATTGATAGCAAAGAATAGTGAAAGCAGAAATCTCAGCATCAACTTGGTGCCTGATAAGCATTACAGAAGGCTGCACTGCATGGAAGTGACTGCAGTATACATAGGAGATGAGGAGATGTCCATAGTGTGACAGGCAATCAGTTGTGGGGTGTACGATGGAAGAATGTGTTCTTGTGGTAGTGGCCCATTAAGAAAACCTTATTATTTGTAACCCTCGTGTCCTATTTTAGGATGTCCGAAATAAAAATAAATGCATTTCGGTGTAAATAAGCTTCCTATAGCCAACGTGCTAAAGCTCACCTACATAAGAATCAAATCATTGTTCTAAGTAGTCATCATCTCAGGTGCGCCAGTCTTCATAAAAGTTTATTTTTCATATCATGAAAGAAAGACTATAATTATTTCCTTTTGGCATCCAAATTGTTGTCTGTGACTCAATACAGATATAGACTGGCATGTCAGTGAATGTAATACCAGCTGCGGGTTAGAAGCTAGGTTGGGGTAGTGATGCATGTCTCTGCATGGGTTGGCATTAGGTCATGTACCAAGTTTAAATACTTGTCATCAGACAGGCAGAGGTGTGCTACAGAATGACTCAGGTAAGTAACAATGCTTTCCTTCCCTAAGGCTAGCAGCCAGGCATATAATTTACATAGATCTTACCTTTTATCTTTCCTTATTAATATGAAAACTGAGGCTACTACCGTGTTTCCCCAAAAATAAGACAGTGTCTTATATTAATTTTTGTTCAAAAAGGTTTAACTTTTTTACATGTATAGCTGCCTGGACACTATTTAAATTGACTTTTTAAATTAACTGTTAGCAGGGCTTAATTTTGGAGTAGGGCTTATATTTCAAGCATCCTCAAAAAGCCTGAAAAATCATTTTGCATCCTCAAAAATTCTGGAAAATCATGTTGTTTTCAGGGAAACAGGGTAGTACTCATTTAATGGCTATAAGCTGAACTCATATACATTCTGTACATCTCACCCGACCCTCCTACCACCATACACATGCATACTCTGCTCAGCCAAATGTACGTCTGTTCTGAATTCAGAGAAAGCATCTGTCACTGCAACTTACAGTCATGAGAAAAACTAAGTACACCCTCTTTGTAATCTATTGTTTTATATATCACGGCATAATAAACTAAAATCTGGTCCTTAAAATTAGGTAAATACAACAAACGAACAGCAACACATGACAAACTACACCATGTCAGTATTTAACAAAAATTGTGCCAACATGCAGAAGCAGTGTGTGAAAAATGATGTACACCTCATAGTGTTAGTGCTTTAGCAGCAAAACCTTGATGTAATCATTTTCTGTATGACAACCAGTTTCTCACGTTGTTCTGGAGGAATTTTGGTCTACTCTTCCTTACAGTGTTGTTGTAGTTCATTGAGGTTTGTGGACATTCGTTAATGCACAGCTCTCTTTAAGTCCTGTCACAGCATTTCAGTTGGGTTGAGGTCTGAGCTTTGACTGGGCCATTGCAGCACCTTGATTCTTTTCTTTTTCAGTCATTCTGACATAGGTTTGCTGGTGTACTTGGTATCATTATCCCATTGCATTACCCAGTTTCGGCCAAGTTTGACTCTAGAATATTTTAGTATACAGAGAAGTTCATGGTCGACTTCAGGGTCGTAGCTAAAGGCTCATTGGCCCGAGTTCAAAAGTTTATCTTGGAGACCCCCAACTTCTCTTAACCCTTTAACACAGAGGCGTAACTTGGGCCCCAATGCAAAACCTGTAAGAGGGCCCCCAACTATAATGATTTATTCATAGTACTGGGCTCCCTATATGGAGAAGAGAGGCCTTATGGGCCCCCTACGTTTCCTGGGCCCGGGTGCAACCCCATCCCCTATAGTTACGGCAGTGTTCGACTCAATAACTACTATGACTGTGGCTGCAAAACAGTTGCTAGTTCGTATGAGGTGTTTGTGCTGATATGAGTGTGTTTGGTTTTACATGGCACTTGCCATTATGGTCATACAGCTCCATTTTGGTCTCGTCTATCCAAAGGACATTCTTCCAGAAGTCTTATGGATTTTTTTAGATGCAACTTTGCAAACTTTAGCCATACTTGTTCCTGTCATACTTGAACATTTAACATGCTAACTGAGGCCTTTACAGTCCGATATTTACCTATTGGATTTTTTGTAATTTCTCTAAGCATTGTACTGTCTGACCTTAGGGTGATTTTGCTGGGGTATCCACTCCTGGGGAAATTGTGAACTGTCTTCGATGTTCTGCACTTGTGTATACTCTTTTTATAGTCACTCCCTGGATTTGACAGGCGCAGAAATGAGCGGAGGCACTGGGTGGGGCAGACCATTGGAAAGCTCCATATGGACTTTTTTGCTATTTTACACCATTGTCTACCCCCTATTTGAAAAACACTAGATAAACTGCCATACTCAGAGTAGGCTGTATTTAGCAAAAGCCAAAAATGTCAAAAGTAAAATTGCTTTGTACATAGTATTTTTTACATTACACTAAAGACTAGTAATATCTAGATGCAGCATTTCTAGCTAAAAAAAAACCTCACAGTTAAAAATACTGTTAAAATGCCACAAAAATACTGCTAAATGTTGTGTAAATCCGGCATTATAAGGTAAAAAAAAACAAAAAAACACGGTTTACTTTGTTGCAGAGCAAATACATGAATGGACTCTTGAATGGTTATGTCCGACCTTTTTTGTACATATAGCAATTGGAGGCACATTAGGGGACCATTTCATTCTGTGGGTGGCATATCAGGGTTGATTACCACAAAGATGCCCAATCTGGTCTTGTTTATGACATCTTATGGGGAAATCCCTGGGCATTTACTCGACAAATTATTTTGTTTGCTGTCAAGGTATTTACTCTGAAGAGAAGCTATTACATTTCGTCAGCAATATTTTGGAAAGTTCTCAGATGAGTGGCACAGGGCTCTTTAACTCCTGACTCATTCATATTAACATGTAGACATTTGAAGTCATTTCTGTTTGTTTCTTTTTAAGTAGAATTGATTCTATTGAAGTATTTCCAAGTAATCCCAAGTAAAAATTACTTTTGACATGCATGCAAATCAAAGCTCGTAGAACAGTCCAGGAAACATGGTGCCGGAAACAAACTTACAATACAATTTTAAAACTTTTTACATGTGTTCTTTCCTCCTGTGTATTTGCTTCTTAGTCCGGGGACTGCAGATATAGCCTACCCGAAGTGACTATTATCCATTGGGTGCAGCTAAAGTTCATATTCATTGAGGAATGGTCATTGTGTTGTAAGCCCAGCGATCCACGGGACATCATGTATAGTTATGTTTTATGAATGGCCCGGAACTACTGCACTACGGCTGACCAAAAAAAGCATAGCAAAAGCAGACTTGTGCGTATTTCAACTCAGACTCACTGACTTTTACGAAGACTTTTGACTTTTATTAAAATGTATGTTGTCCGTTAGATAAAAAATATCAGTATGGAACATGATAGCCTATCAGTTATATCTTATTTTGGATATGTCATTGTGCGCTCAGTAGTCCAGACTACAAAGCTTTTCCCTTGGTGTGAATGAGCTAAAAGAACACAAAGGTGCTTAGAGAAATAACAAAAGCTATGCCTGGCACAGTGGGATGTGGCAGATTAGTTACAGTAGTTAGGCATTGGTTGTGGAGACAGTGTGAAAATGTGGAGGGTTCCATAGAGAGACAGCTTGATTTAACCTAGGAAGAAAGGGTCATGCCTTACTAGGCCCCTGGAATCCTTTGATGGTTACCACACAGCTCTGCTGGTATTAATGAGTGCAGTAGAGCGTTTGTGTATATGTATGTGTACCATGTAGCATAATGTTCCCCTATGCTAATTCTTTCTTGAAGAAAAAACATCTTACGGATATGGGTAGGACCTACAAGTTTAAGTGACCTTGAACCACAAGGAAGAAGTCTGTCCCAGAAGCTGGGTGTCTTCTCCTTTAAAAAATGATTAAGGAAACATTTATAAACATAGTTGGATGGCAAAATATTCACTTAGTGCTCTTCTATCGTTAGATCATTTGTACAGTTTAATCATTTATTATCTTGTTGATAGCGTCGACCGAAATAGTAGGACCTTGTTTCGAGTAGACCTTTCCTAGTGGATTGGTTCAGCGTGAACCCGAACCTCAGGCAGTTGGTCTCAGTCGAACCCAGTGAAGTTCTTCTTTTTCCTTCTTTTAAGAAGAAGTGAAAAAAGGAAAAAGAAGAAGAAGGAAAAGGAGGAAAAAGAAAAAGAAAGAAGGAAGAAGTTGAAGGAAGATGAAGAAGGAAAAAGAAGTAAAAGAAGGAAATGTTGAAGGAAGAAGAAGAGGGAAATAGAAAAAGTAACAGAAGGAAAAAGAAGGAATAATCATTTTCCTTCTTCTTTTCCATTCCTCTCCTTTTTCCTTCTTGTGGGTCCCAGCAGCTGCGGCCTCCAGCAATAATACATTTTTACCCTATCCAGTTGTTGGTGAAATAGCACCCTTAACACTATTTCTACTGACCCTTAAAAGAAAATCTTTAAAAAGTAAACATTTACCATATTTTTCGGACTATAAGAGGCACCCCTGGTTTACAGAACGTAAAATAGGAAAAAGTACTTTCTACCTACTAAAATTTTCCTGGAGGTCTAAGGAAGTTGAGGGAGTCAATATCACTAACTTTGGTTGTCTAGAGTATTGCTTCCTTTTTTGGCATTCTATGGTAGGTGAAGGGGTTAATAATCAATAGTTTGCTCCTATTAAACAAAAGTTCTGTTCACATCACTATTCAGGGCTCTATTCAGTCTCCATCGCTGATTTCCATTCACATCCTGTATGTAATAGCACAGTATGCTATGCTATTACATCTGTGAAAATGCCAGACAGCCAGATGAAAACTGAACAGAGCCCATTTTAGTCAATGGGTCCGTTCAGCACCGTCATAAGACGGGCTTGTTTAGTGTGTTCCCTGCTCCCGTGATAGAGCAAGAATGCAGAACCCAAAACGGCAATCTGAATTTAGCATTGCTGTGTCCTTACCTATTGACCATTGAAACAAATTGCAATGGCGCACTTAGATGTTTTACACTCTGCTGGCCCTTAATAAATGACTGTAGATTATCTCTAATTGTCCCTTTTATGTTTTTGTGTTTCTTTTGATTTTAGTTATTTTTTACTCCCTCAGCATGCGTTCACACATTGCTGATTTGCTGCGGATTGTATCGCAGATTTTGGTGGATCTGCAACAGATTTCACTTCTTCAATTGAGTTTAAATTGAAAGGGTGAAATCTGCTGTAGATCTGCACCAATATGCAATAACCAATAACACCTGCACCAAAATGACATTTTACAGCCGTGCCCCTCTGCAGCACACAATATAATCACAGCTGTGCGGCATACACAGAACATGCACACACACAGCTCTGCGGTGCAAACAATATCTACACACACAGCTTTGCTGCATAATCTATATAAACATACAGCCCAGCAGCTCATACAGCTTACATACATATACACTTCACACAGCTTTGCTGATTTAATAAATTATTCTAGATGCTGTGCATACTAACAGTATTAAATCCTCTTACTTTGCTGCCTCCAGTCTGAATATTCACCTTCCCCCCATCATCTGATCACATGATATCATGATATTATAAAGGTCCTCAAAGGTCCTTTATACTAGGACCTTCATCTGTATGTCTGCCACCTGTTGCTGATCTGCAGAGGCTGGGAGATCAGTTTTCTCTCCCATAGGTGCCTCTAGTAGCAGAATACAATCTTCTCCTGCCTAGCGCTAATAACACAGATCAATGCTGGGTAGAACCGTGTAACTGCAACCCCTTTATCAGCGCTCTTCCCGATTAGGAAGTAAGTGGTCAGGAGGGTCTGGCATTGCTAAACCCTCCTGGCTTTAGACTATAGGATGCACATACTTTTTAGCAATATTAGTTTTTGCTAAAAATGCTTCTGAGGGTAAATTAAGATTTCACTGATTTGCTGCTGATTTCATCGCAGATATTGTTGCAGATCTACAGCAGATTTCACTCTTCCAATCGAACTCAAATTAAAGGAGTGAAATCTGCTGTAGATCTGCACTAAACTCCATCACAAAATCTGTAGGAAATCACCAACATTTTATTCAATGTAATTGGTCATAACAGAATTTTACATTTTCGGAAAAGATAAGTTATTTTGGAGATCTACTTAAAATGGGACTAAGCACATATAATAGTGG
This sequence comes from Eleutherodactylus coqui, assembly GCF_035609145.1. Classification (NCBI taxonomy): domain Eukaryota; kingdom Metazoa; phylum Chordata; class Amphibia; order Anura; family Eleutherodactylidae; genus Eleutherodactylus; species Eleutherodactylus coqui. Next base: position 111,851,905 of record NC_089846.1, on the reverse strand, counting down.
AACAATTCCATACATTTATATCAGTTTCTTTGCATGTTGCAGCACACATTCCCCAGGTTTGTCAAAGATTCAGTTTCGTCAAAAGTGAAAGAATGATGGAGAGAACCTTACTGTGGTCAGAATTTGCCAATGTACAAGGGGGAGTTGTTATAAAAACCCTTCCAGGAACTAGAGGTCACCCAGTACCTCAGGGGGAACAGATGAGTTTCATAGAGATTGTGCTGCTCCACAGCTACAGTCTCCAAAGAAAGCAAAAGTTTGGATTTCTCCCAAACTCCCACCGCCACTTTTTTGAAATGACCTTTGTTTTTAGATGTCCTTTAGTGTTAGTAAATTGGAAACAGTTGCATGACGAGCTTCATTTGTACATCTTAATGTATTCATTTCCCCTTTAGTTCCCAGAGTTTATTCCCAGACACGGTGTTGCATTTTGTTTATGTGACTTAATGCTCATAATGTCGGATATCTTACTGAGACTGAGGAAACAGAACTAGAGGTGAGCGAGCATACTCGCTAAGGGCAATTGCTCGAGTGAGCATTGCCCTTAGCGAGTACCTGCCTGCTTGAGAGAAAAGGCGCGGGGGAGCGGTGAGTTGCGGCAGTCAGCAGGGGGGAGCGGGGGGGGAGAGAGGGAGAGAGAGATCTCCCCTCCGTTCCTGCCCGCTCTCCACCGCCGCTCCCTGCCCCCCGCCGGCAGCCGAACCTTTTCTCTCGAGCGGGCAGGTACTCGCTAAGGGCAATGCTTGCTCGAGCAATTGCCTTTAGCGAGTATGCTCGCTCATCACTAAACAGAACCTTTACTGAAAAGGAGTGCATTAGGAATGATTTTGGGAGAAATAGCTTCTAGTCATACCTGAAGATACAGCTGAAACCATTTATCTCCTTGGGGAACATAGAATTAGGCCGCTTCCACAAGGGCGACAACGATAACGCAGCGAGAAAATCGCAGCGATATCACATCTGTGTTCTGTGCGATAGTGCTGCATTTCCTCGCGGCGATATTGCGATTTTGTGTCGCTACAGAGTCGTACGTGCATATTTTCAGTCTGGTCCATGTTTTGCAGACTGTAATATGAAGCTAAATGGCCAGGTTTTAAAAAAGGAGCATGCGCTATTTTTGCCCATACTGCGTGAAAAATACGCCCATTATAGTCTATGGAAAGTAATTATGTCATCGGCATTGCCATCAGTATTTAATCTATGTTTGCCATGTATTTGTATTCATTAGTTATTTTTTCGGTTGTACAGATAAATACTCATGACATGGTTACAATATCATCTGTAACTTATCTGAAATACAAATCTGTATTACAGACATGTCACAATAGACTCCTGTGAAACTGGCCTTAGGCTGCATTTCCATCAGGCGATTGACGTGGTTAAATGTGGTTTCTTCCTCTTGTACTCTACGAACCGTTAGTGAGGTCGACCTCCATAGAGATAGTTGCTGTGCAAACTCATAGGGACTGAGTCAGTGTAACAAGCTTAGCATATAAATCTATACCAGAACACTGCAGCTATTATTTCTGAAAAGGGACATCACTTACAGGTCATGGACAGAGGCCTAATGCAGCATGGCAAAGCGAACTATAGTAGGAAGGACGTTGAGTCTGATATACTGTACTGTTAGCAGTGAGTGGAACTTTTTCTCAGGAGTACTGGGACTTATAACCTGTCTACTATACATTTCCGTGCCATAGAATATATTTTTGCAAAGGAACGTTAATATGGTTTTCCTATCACCGCCATTTTCTTATTGTTAGGTGAATTTTAGTAGTAGAGCTGAGTCGGCCATTATTAGGCTGCTATAACCTGAAAGTCGAATTGCTTGTTTATTCTCATACTACGACTTATTTCAATCCGGTCTAAACTTAATATATAGTTTTGATATAGTTGTGGTCTGCATCATATTCCTGTAACCTGAGTCCCACCTACCTCCTGCGACACATCATTGCCCCCACTATTAAGGCCTACCCTGAGCCTTCGTAAATGACCCACTGCTGGGGACCCTATTTCACCGCCATATTTAAGGACTTCATAGAAAGCAACATCAATGGCAAGGCTTTCTGCTCATATTTTGCCTAGCATAGCTAGAGGAAAAGATTACAGCCTTCAAGAGGGTTATTGTCAATGCATGTTCTATAGACGCTACAATGACAACAACTGCAGAAAGTCCAAGAAGATCAGAGAATAAACTAATGCTGGAATCTGAATATGATAGATATATATTCTCTAGGCGAGGTGCACCAATATCTAGGCAGATAGTAAGAGACAATGCTAGCCTCAGTCAACTATCAACATGAGCAAATGGAATTTATCATAGGGAATTTGACTTTGCGTCTTCGAGGCAGATCTACCAAGATTGCTATATTCTGTTAGAAGAGTGCAGGGAAGATCAAGGCTTGTGGTGGCCATAAACCTTTTCCATTACTTTAGTACTTACCTGTTAATGGATGTTAGTAAAACTCCTCTTGGAAAGAAAGGGAGTGTACAAGACAGGACTCATACATTCATTAGACAAGCCATCATTTGTCCTTTCTGTGTTCTCAGGGCTGTAACTGAAGTCCTATCTGCTAACCTCTGAGTCACATGCCTTGTCTGTCAATTGAATTGAGCTTTATAAAGAACGTCTCATAATCCCTTACAGCATTCTATAGATTAGTGTTATGTTAAACGTTCCTGTCCATTTCGGCTAAACGTGAATAATTCCAGTAATGTAATGTCTGTTCAAATAGTTTCTAGAACAAAAATTGGTTCATTTGTTTAAAAAAAAGTTGCTTTTTTTTAACTTATATATACATATATTATATATATGTACTGTATATACTCGAGTATAAGCCTAGTTTTTTAGCACATTTTTTTGCTCGGCTTATACTCGAGTCAGGGAAGGCTTAGAAAAAAAAACCCTCCATACTCCCCTCCCAGCCGGCAGCTGTGTCTCCGGCGGCGGTGCGGCAGGCTGCTTGAATTCTCTCTGCTGTCATCCCCCGCTGTCCTCTTTGCTCGGCTCTGTCATCCCCCGCCATCAGCGCTGTGTAAGTAAGTGCTGTGATTGGATCGAACGCCAGCTGTGATTGGCTGGCGCTCAATCCAATCACAGCGCTGACTTACACAGCACTGACTGAACCAAGCAGAGAGGACGGCGGGGGATGACAGCGGGAAGAATTCAAGCAGCTTGTCGCACAGACACAGATGCTAGCTGGGAGGTAAGTACGGAGGTTTTTTTTTTTACCTAGTATATACTCGAGTATAGCTCGGCTTATACTCGAGTCAATAAGTTTTCCCAGTTTTTTGTGGTGAAACTTATTGTCTCGGCTTATACTCAAGTATATACGGTATTTAAAAAGGTTTCCCTTTTTTTACATACACACACACACACACACACACACACACATATATATATATAAAAAAAAATATATATATATATATATATATATATAAAACAAGTATATATAGATATATATATAGTATATGTATAAATGTTAAAAAAAACATTTTTTTAAACAAATGAATCAATTTTATGTTCTAGAAACTATCTGAACAGATATTACATTACTGGAATTATTCACGTTTAGCCGAAATGGACAGGAACGTTTAACATAACACTAATCTATATATATATATATGCATTAAATGTGCAAAACATGCCCCATTGCATGTCCGGCAGCAAACCGAACACAATGCAATAGTATAGCTCTGTATCCACGTTCTTGTTGTCTTTTGCTGCTCTGCATCATCTGCCATTGCTTTAGCCAAAGCTTAGGGAATGCCAGCAATTTAGTGTTGGGTTAATAAGCACAAGCTACTTACATGTTTTTCTTGGGCCAAAAAAGATTATCAGGGCATACAAAGTTGTTCTGACATTCAAAGTAAGTGGAAATGTAAGCTAGGCCATCCTCGTTACATACCAGTGATTGTTTTCAGAACTTGGTCCTTTGAAATAGTTATTCCAGCGATTTTAGGCGTCAGAAGTATAAATCTAGTTATCCTTATTAACTGCAGAGATAACCAATTGATCAGTTGTATGCTGGTTATCCTCACATTACCCTTTAGCAGCAATCATATACAGATATAGTTAGATATTTAGTTTTATGCCCATCAATGCATTATGATCCATTAGCCAGAAAAATATGCATTTTGGTGTTCCTTCTATTATGACAGGTCTCCTTTCAAGACAACTGAAAAGGAACAAATTAAGGTTAAATACACAGTTGACATATGAAGACTAAATACTTGTTAGTACAGAAATTACAGGGAGTGGAATTTATTTCCATTGAATTCGTATTGTTTTTAATGGAAACCATCATTTTGAATGGCAGGGTGATGACAAATTACAAAGTATGTGTACACTGCAAGAAAGGACGGGGAACATCGTAATTTAGGGCATTGTAAATCTATAGTATGTGGACTCAGTTATCTCTCTTTTGTAACTCAGTGTTTAACTGCTAACAACCACTTGTCAGTGAGTATGTGGGTGCTTCTGATGTTCCGCCTCTGGTGACATCCTCGCTCCGCCTCTGGTGACGTCATCAAAGGTCCTACAACATATATAAAACACAGAGCTTGACCAACAGAAGAACAACACAGGACTTTTGAAAAGGGGAAGACAAAAATACCAAAATGAGAATACAGCTAAGCTGTTATTATCTCAGACACAACTCAGCGGTCCTGATAGAAGACACCAACCTATCGCCACCACAGAGGTTCGGTGGGCTGAAGGAGCTGCGGTCACATCACTGTTGAGGGAGGAGTTATTGCGCAGTTTGGTAGAAAGTACTGTATACTGGATAAAATACTACCAGGATCTGTGATGATGTCACCATCATGTGATCACCTGTGTGGGAGGAGTCAGGAATCACATGGCCAGGGGCTCCTCACTGTATCCAGGAGTATGGTGATGTGTGGAAATCAGGATGGATGTGGATGTAGCAGAGCTGTGTGTGGGATGTGTGTGAATCAGGATGGATGTAGTAGAGCTGTTTGTGCCATGTGTGTGACTTAGGATGGATGTAGTGGAGCTGTGTGTGTCATGTGCTATATGTGTAATGTGTGGGGTCAGGATGGATGTAGTAGAGCTGTATGTGTGATGTGTGGGGATCATAATGGATGCATCATGTAGTAGAGCTGTGTATGTAATGTGCTGTGTGTGTAATGTGTGGAAATCAACATGGATGTAGTAGAGCTGTGTGTGTAATGTGTGGGGATCATAATGGACGTACCATGTAGCTGAGCTGCGTGTGTGAATCAAGATGTAGCAGCAGAGCTATGTGTGTGATGTGTGGGGTCTAGATGGATGTAGTTGAGCTGTGATGTGTGTGAATCAGGATGGATGTGGTAGAACTGTGTGTAGCATGTAGTAAAGCTGTGTATGTAATGTGTGAGAATCAGGATGGATGTAGTAGAGCTGTGTGTGCAATGTGTGCGAATCATAATGGATGTACCATGTAGCAGAGCTGTGTGGCACATCGCGACATCACAAACACTGGTACTATAATTCCTATTAATTACAAGTACTTCTTTATATACACTACTGTGCAAACTTTTTAGGCAGTTGTAGAAAAATGCTGCGAAGTAAGAATGCTTTCAAAAATAGAAGTGTTAATAGTTTATTTTTCTCAAGTAAGAAAATGCAAAGTGAATGAACAAAAGAGAAATCTGAAATCACATCAATATTTGGTGTGACTACCCTTTGCCTTCAAAACTGCATCAATTCTTCTATGGACACTTGCACACAGTTTTTGAAGGCACTTGGCAGGAAAGTTGTTTCAAACATCTTGGAGAACTAAGCACAGATCTTCTTGATCAAATCCTTCATGTAATCCCAGACATACTTGATGATGTAGAGATCAGGGCTCTATGGGGGCCATATCATCACCTCCATGGTGCATTCTCATGGGCGAATGCGACATTGGTCCAAGAAACTTGGACTGATATGCCACTTGCAAACCTGCTACTTTTGCTGCGAGCGCGATAAATGAAAATCGTATGTTGTTTTAATAAGAATAATAGAAAAATCACATCTGCATGCAAGTGCGATGCAATTTTTGCTGTCGCAGCAAATAATGAGCAACTCTAAAAGAATTCATCTGTGCTAAAGAATGAGTTCTGCATTCAGACACCCATTGGTTGAAGCACCAGCCTTGTATTTGCCTGCAGTTTGCTTGACCATGCACTGCCTGCTCATGAGAACAGTCCATAAAGGGGTTGTTAAAAGTCTGATCAGTAGGGATTTCATTATCGAGACTCCAACTAATTCTGAGAATGGGGTAGTCTTGTGTCCCCCTCTCTTTGTCCCTACAGGCTCATGGCACCCACCTGCAGTGACATCAGATTGAATGGAGCCAAGTACAACGCTCAGCTATCTCCGACAGTCCCACTGAAAATTAATGGAGCGGCACTGCACATAAGCAACCACCGCTCTATCCAATCTCCTTCTAATGGCAGGGAGGTGCAGTAAACCCACAGCGAGGAGGAGAGGGAGCCACGGGACCTCCAATTCTCAGGATCGATGGGGTCTCAGTGGTGAGACCACCACCGATCAGGTTTTTTATAACCTATACCATGGTTAGGTGCTAAAAGACTATTTCGGTACAATCCCTTTTAACATTATCTTTCGACCCCTTTAGTCAACAAGTTGCCTATATTTTCAGGATCTTCTTTTGCTGGATGTTTTCCTCCATCACACTATTCTCTGTATACGCCGTACACCGTAACATAAGATAAACCCAACAAGCTTGGCAGTGATATCCTAGCACCAATGACCATGCCTTATTCAACATCGTTGAATAAACCGTTGGCTCGATTTGGCTATTTGAATGTGGATTCACACTGAAACTAATCCACCAAAACCTTTGCCCACTTGACTTTATGCTGCACTCCGGGGTCACGTATATGATTTCCATAAGAGAAGCTCCAACCGTGAAAGGGCGGTGGTCCGTCATAAAGTGGCCTTTCCGTGTATAAGTTGCAGTACCTCCACCTGTGTCTTCTTTGCCTGCCAACCATCTCAGTTGCTTCTAACATATCTTATGCCATATCATCCAGTGTTGTATCCTGAATATATTTCCCTTCTTCATTTCATTTGGCAGTAATTGAAATATGCGAAATATTACAGCTTCTCGAAGAACTGCTGTCTTTTGGGTGGATAGTTAGATGATTTAATAAGTGAGAAGCGCAGCTCTGAGTCATAATAATCTTTCTTATCCACCGAGATGATGGAGATCCATGCATAATAAGTTCTCCTCCAAGTTTGGAATGAACCATCTGTAGTATTTTGTCAGCGTTAAGTGACGTGAACTGAATGGCGGTCTGGACAGCCTCGCAGATATATTCATTTTTTTTACTATCAGCTCCTTCACACAAGTGCTTTTGCGCACATTTCGGCATGCAGAAAATCAGCCACGGGAGCCGCAAACATTAAAACCTATAGGTTCACCCACAATGGTTGATATTCTGTGCACATTTTTGCTGCCGACAAAAATTCGCGACATGCCCTATTTTTTTGCGCATTTGCACCTCTAAAGTTCAGTAGGAGTCTATAGGGGTGTGCACAAAAATTGCACCCTTAACTGCACGATTTTGTGGTGCTAATTACTAACACTGGAGCCTAATTAGCTGGCCTGCCTACTCATTAGACTGCCTCGCCTGTTCAAACATGGCACGGGTGTGTCCGCGCCAATGTGAACATGGCCGACAGTAGGGCAAAATTCAATAAGAAGCATGGATCTGCTCACCAGAGGATGTAATTGGTCTCCATTCAATACTCTTCTTACGCTCGCGTGAAGAAGCCCTATGGCTGGTCTCACATGGGTGCATTTTCTTTGTGCGGCACGCACGCAATTTCCCCGCGTGCAACATGCGATGCCAATAACCCATTGATTTTGTATTGGGCTACTCACAACTGCAATTTGTTTCTTGCGTGTACTACAAGATAGTATATGGGGATCGGCGGCACGCAGCAAGGACGCTTGTGAGAGATGAGTTTGTGCCAATTCTACAATGCAGTACGTAATACAGTGTGGGATCTGCGGCTGCTGCTATACAAGAGTCCGCTCTACATGTGTCAGCAGGCAGGGAAGCAGCTAGCAGGTGTATGATGGTATTAGTGTATGTCATATGAAACAAGATTTCTATACAACCTAAAAACGCCGTCCTCCTTATCTAGCTGAGGTCTGTGCAAACTTACTGTGCCAACTTCCAGTTTTCCTGACGTGTGTATTGTCCTGCACTCGCTATCACTTCACTATTCCAAGACTGAAATCTAATATGGCTGAACAGTTGCTCATGCTGGGCTCATTCATAAATAGCTCAGTGGCAACGCAACACTAATAAACTGTTACCAAGTCAGACAGTTGCACTACTGACCGATGTCATGTATATCGCACGGGGAAACAGCCTAGAATTCAGACAATATGTCTCCCAAGTTTACGTTTGACTTCTTTATTTGGTACGGAAGTCGTTATGTATGGTAACTCGCTGGTAATACTGTCTCTGATTGGTCCATAAGATGAGATCATTAAAATATAACAGTATTAGGGACATGTGATTACAATGGCAGACTATATAAGATAATCAGGCAGGACACTATGTGACTACATCATACAGCACCACTGGTCGCAAAACCCCAATTGACTATAGCATGGTGTAGAGTCCATGGGTCGTACCGTCACAACCCAAAAACCCAACGGCGATCCTGGGTCTCCATTCATGACACCATATAATCCAGGTAGTATTCTGATTGCCGGACTTGGGTTCGGGAAGACATTTCCCAAAGGAATTTTTTCCCTTAAATGGATAAAATTGGCTTCTACCTCGTTGGGATTTTTTGCCTTGCTCTGGATCACCATTGGGGGGGTAATAGGCTAAACTGGATGGACATATGTCTTTTTTTGGCCCAGCATACCATGTTACTATATTATTCCCCAGCAGCCATATGTTTTACTTCCTGGAAATTGCTATTTACTCTACAACACCGGAGTCTGCGATATTGTCTTCTGCCTTCAGCGAGGGGGAGCGGTGTGGAGAGTGAGAGAGATCCCTCTCTCTCTCTCTCCCTCGCGATCCCCTTCACAACCCCCAGCTCACCCCAGTGGCCCCCCCGAATCTTCAGGGACGAGCCAGCAGGTACTTGAAAAAGGCGATGCTCTCGAGTATATCGCTTTACCGCGTATGCTCGCTCATCTCTACTAAATAGCCTTTTAAATAAGTGCAGGGTGTGGGGGGTGGAAGGGGAAGGGTTGCGCTTGCATATGAAGAGGCCCTGAATGCGCAAAAAATTACAATACAGTGCGCCAATATGCACCAAAAGCGCCTCGTTGACTGCTGAAACGTGTACATTTGCGCATACGCTCATCTGAAGCCGCCTATATAGTGCAGATTTTTTCTTAAGCATGTAGATGGGAATTCTTGAAATCTACATTGCCTCCACTGCAAATCAATGCAGATTTTTCGCAGGCAATGCACTTGCAGAAAATCCCCAGCGTTTACGCTAAGTGTGATCATTCCCATATGAATGTCCATAGAACACATGCAATAGGCAGTACAATACTATAAATATATATTTTGGCAACTTTGGGAACTTTCATTACTATGTTGAGTTTTTTCTAGCATGGGAGCCTTCTGTATTCATGGACAGACTTGTACTGTGGCTTTAAGCATCTGAAAAGGCCATTCACTCATAAACAAGCTCTTGGAGCTCAAGCTTAGCTACTTCCCCTGTGACACTTGTTTCCGAGCCAGATGGTGTCAGTTTCTTTCCTCTTCCAATATGTGTTCATTCACAAGTCAATAGAGCCATCCCGCTGCCAGCCAAGAGACATACTCTAACACTGCAGTGTAAACAAGGGGCAACCTGCAGCCAGGTTATTCCTAACCTTCAGCGTGTGTTATCTGGGAGGTTATTTACATGTTGCATCATAATGTTACTTTTTGGGACTCCAGTCAAAAATTCCACAACAGTCATAGAAAATCTATAATTAATGGCGAGCCGTTACTGCTATATTCTAGAGAATACACCATGAGTAGGAACACTTCAAACAGCGTTATAAAAAAGTGCATGATACTGCATTGTGTATGGAAGTACAGAATGGAGTAACCGTTAGAGTGTTTGCAGTAAGATGATACATATCATAGGCTTCATGGGAAAATACTATATTAAATGGGCACTGATAGTGCAACAAACTTTGTATAAATCAATAGAATGTGAGAAACTTTGTAATATATCTTATTAGAGAAACTAACTAACCACCTATGTGCCGCTCCTCATACCCATTGCCCACTTTTTACACTGATCATTCACTCTAAAGAACTGCTGAAATCCATCTCAAGACAGATCACCTCACTGAGAGATTAGGTTATGGGGGAAAGTAAGGAGCGGCTGTAGAGTCAGGAAGACAGACACAGACGGAGCTGCAGCTTCTAGTAAGGGATTTATTTAACCAGAACGCTAGGCTTCACATCTGTACTGCTCTGTACTGCTGTATAATGTCCTCCACACTGCTTCTGCTTCTGAATCTGTTCTACAGAAAGTTGGACAACCAGGATCTCCTTTACTGTGCTCAGTGTAATGGAGACATCATAGCAGCTAGTCTCCACCAACCAACTCAGGGAAAACGTATAAATAGAGATGGATCCTGCAGAGGTTAAAGCTGGTAAAAAATGCAGTGGCAGATTAAGTAGACCATAGATCCAGGCTCAGCTCCCATTGAATTCATCTGATTCAACCTGAGCTGCTGCAGTACGGACAGCAGAGCAGCAGTGCTGGGAATCAGCTGATCGTCAGGGATCTTCAGAGGCGGACCTCTGCCCATCATCTATTGATGACCTATCCTGATGATAGGTCATCAGTTGAAAAAATTCCCAAAGTTCAGGAAAACCCCCTTAAGTTTAAAAGTTATGCAGGTCATTGGACTTACAGGAAGCTTGAGAAAGAAAAGTAAAGTAGTTGATGCTAAAAAAACATAATACTACATAGACTGTAGTTTCTGTGGTGGAGCTTAAAACTGTTTTATCTTTCACCACACTCAGAGAAAAGGTCTTCATTCCAAAGCTTTTCTTTTAAAGTTGACCACCATGATTGTCTAGAGGTATTCGGTACATTTTAACTAAAATCACAGGTACCTGGTTTTGATGACATCTTACAATATCCATTATATACCAGCTGTGGTTTATTTTTGTTGGCCCCCTCCCCATTTCTCATAAAACAGTCTGTTAACCTAGCTGTCCTTCCAAGTGCGATACTTCCCCTATAATCGTATCCAGATCAAGGTTAAGTGGTATATTTGTACAGTATATCAGAACTGCATTCCCTTCATTTTCCGGAGCTGTAGTATTTTGCAAGAATTAATGCGATAAATGAAACATATGATCTGATTACACTAAATAAGAACCAGAACTGTTCTGTTTGTGTTCAGATTATTTTTAGTACTAAAACATGCCTCACTTACCGAGAAAACCAACAACGAGGAAGAGAAAAACGGCTCATCTGGCTCCAATAAATATCCATACTTTCTAAATTTGTTAGCAGGACAAAAATATCAAAGATTTGTTTGTGTACAGCGCGTGATATCTGAGCACAGAAATTGGGACAACTCAACCAGTTTTGACCACATAATTTTAACTTTTAATTAAAACCATATTTTGTTTACTTTTTTTTCCTGTATTATTTTTTTCACCTTGTTGAACTCTCTTTTACGGGTGCTGTACAACAGGGGTCCAATACCAATGGTCCGCGGACCAGGACCAGGCCGTTAGGGTTTCTTTGCCGGTCCGCGGCACCGCAGACCAGCACGGTACTGTTGTACCTTGATGTCACGTCACTGGGAGCTAGGGGCTGAGCGGACTTTGGAGTGAACGCCCCCTAGCTACCGATTGGCTAGTACTGCGGCAGGGAGGACACTGACAGGCGAGCTGTTCTTCCTACAGTAGGGAACATTGTCTCCCTGCTCCAATGTGTACTGCACCTGCTGCTGAGTGCTATGCCGGGCCGACAACGTAGGAAAGTAGGGCCTCCCTGCAGAACTGCTGTGTGGCTCGTTGTGCTGTGCTGCTGCCCACAGCGCCTCCTACGCTCCATCATGTGCTGCTGTCTGCTACTGGTGGCGGGGGTGGGGGCTCGCCAGCATAGCAGTGAGTGCGTGGGAGCGGAGAGCATAGCGGGGACCTCAGGAACCACGCCGTCAGAACTGATGGGGTCCCTAGAGTTCTTGCAGCGCAGAGGGGACATGACCACATGGACAGTGCTTTGGGTCCGGTGAGCGCATATCTGAGGGTGCCAGGGAGTGTAGCAGGGCAGCAGAGGGGTCCCAGCAGCACCCCCCGTCTACAGCGCTGCTTGGTGTATAGTGCTGCATAAGCCCTCCCCCATATGACCAAAGCCCCACCCCCACCCCGCCCTGCCGGGCCATGGAAAAATCATCTTGCTTGAGGCCGGTCCCTGGAGGAACAAAGGTTGGGGACCACTGCTGTATAACACTAAATTAGTAGCACAAAGTAAAAGTCACTTGTATCATACTAACTATGTACATCATGACAGCAAAAGTGGATCTGCTATGCCTCTAAACCAATTTGGCTTAGGGCTAGATCCAGGGGCCGCATCTGGAATTCCTACGTTTTCACCTTTTAGCCCCACCAACCGGGATCTAGTCTTCACTGTGTGGGACCCCAGATCATTTCCCCAAAATAGTTTCAGTTAAGAGGCACTGCCGCAACTTGCTCAGGTTTATCAGTACTGGAGGGTAAAGATAAAAAGGTTGTCATGAAACAGAGCCAAGGTCAAGGTAGGCGGAAAACTTTTGAAACAAAGAATTAGGCCAAGGGTCAGGGCAGGCATCAGAAAGAAGAATTGTGGTCAAATGAACGAGCCGAGGTCATGAGAGAAGTCAGGAAAGCTGAGTGGAACAGGCACAGATCCGAACCAAAAAACACACTTTACACATTCGCACACTAGTGGACTAATTTCTCAGACTCCAGTCAATTGAAAGCATCTTCACCCACTAGAGGGTTCCTATCTGGAATGGCCAGGGACTCAAAAAGCTGGATGTGTGTGCTGGTTCACTATGAGGTGGGCCAAGAACCCAAGCGCACCTTTTGGGCTGCTGTGACAGCAAACCTGGGTGGGGTCAGGATACGGTGTATAACAGGAACAGAGGGATGGGAACCTCTACTACCAGGAGAGGGAGGTAAGGGGAGTCGGCGTCCACCACCCTGCAGCATGACAATGGGTATATAGACTAGACAAGACAAGTCAGCTCATCTAGGCCACAGACAAAGATTTGCGGCTGTAGCCCAAAAAGCCTTACCAAAGGAAGAGATGGGGAGACCATCACTTGGATCTCCAGCTAAAATTCATTTTTATTAGGTAACTATAAAAGACATGAGCAGCAATTTCAATGCATGGACTTCACGCCACTAGCAATATGAAGTCCATTTATTGATAATGTTGCTTGCATGTTTTTCCCATTTTCTCTTTGCCTAATCAAGACAGACTTTGAGTTGTACAGAGCCATAATACAGTATCAATAGACCTCTGTACCTTAATTCATGTAGAGGCATTCATGGCATATTCCATCACATGCCGTATTACATACAAATATTACCTGAATCCGATACATAAATCCTTGCTACTGTATTTTCCATATACTTCAATGGAAAGGTGGCTCCATTTGTGTACAATCTGTCTTCACTGAAGTATATGGAGAATGTAGTGGGCAGGAATTGAGAGACCTCCATTTACCTAATATGTGCAGATCTCGTACGCAGCTGAGACTGGGGGCCCACTCTGGTGCAGGGTCCACCCTAGGATTCACCTGGTACATAGTAGGCCACTCCCAACCTGTCTATTGCTTCATAATAGAGACTTCATGTGATTGCAACTCTGTACAATCCTTGTAGGCCTAGTGGCAGATATTATTCTAAATCCAAACTTCGGAAAGCCTAAAGAAAAAATAATTTCCATATTAAAAAGGTAATTCAAACCGTACCTCCAAAAACATCTTTCAAATCTGCTCTTTCCGTAGTTACTAATCAACGAAAATCCCGCTGCACCTCCCAGCTTGACCAGTGCAATATCCTCCCCAGTAGCCTCCCATTTTCAATCCCTACCATCCATCCTCAACCCAGTTAATCCACCTCTCCTATTATAACTCTTCTGCCTCACCCCTCTGTCAATCCCTTTAGCAGCTTCCCAATGTCCACCAACTTCTGTTAAAAATATTAACAATGACATACAAGGCCAACCACAACCTGTCTGCTCACCAAATGCATCTCGGACCTAATAATCATCTTAATCTCTGGTCCTTACAAGACCTCCTCTAGTCTGCTCTTTACAAAACAATCTCGAGATTTTTCCCGTGCATCTCCTATACTCTAGAACTCACTGCCCCAAACTGTCAGATTCTCCCCCACCTTCAAAAGTAGCCTGAAAACTCAACTCTACAGAAAAGCCTACAACCTACATTAATACTTTGAATCCTGTTGCTACTACACTATCATATGAGCAGCTTCTACCCTTGCCTATTGTCTCCTTCACCCCTTCTGTGACATGGAACGCAATGACGATCCACTACAGCATATGAGTGATCTGCTCCCCATTGTTTCGAATCATCAAGGTTTTCCTCTTCTCCCATTCATGATGCACTGAGAGCAACACCTTAGCAGAAATGCTTGCACAGGTGTCCAGGATCCTCTGCTACAACCACACTTAAGATTTTCACTGCATAAACCCTGGATTTGACATCACTCCACAGATGGAAGTCCAAGAGGGCAAGATCTGGCGAGCATGGGGGCAACTCCACTGGGTCATGATTCCCAATCTACTTCTCTGGAAACTGCTGATCCGAAAACTCAAATCCATAATGTGAGGGGGCACCATTCTGCTGGAAGAACTCTGAGAATCTACCATCTTCATTGCACAGTGATGGGAACATATACCAATTGAAGATACTTGGCAGTAGTAAGGTTACCATCAATGAAGAATAACCCATTATCTTCATACCCCACACACCACACCACATCATAACTTTATGTGTGCCAACCATCTTGGAGGAATCTGTCCAGTGTGGGCTTGTGTCGGACCAGAGGCAAAGGTTTTGTTCATTCACCTTCCTGTGCATGTAGAAGTTTGCTTCATCACTAAACAGTAGAGTATGAAATGTGGGTCCCATTGCAATTGCTGTCACACTCATTCTGTTAATTCGACCTGGCAACCGTGATCATCCTCATTGAGATGAATCAGCAATTGAAACTTGTACGGCCGCCATCTGTGCATAGCCATTATGCGCCCAATGGTAATTAGACTCACCCGCTCTCCTGTGACAGACAACGGGTGCTATGATGTGGGCTCTTGCAGAAGGATGCCAGGATGGCCATTGTTGTTGCTTTGTCTGTGGCAGTTTTGTTGCGTCCGCTTTTTGGAAGGTCCAACACAGAACCTGTTTGATGAAATTTGGTAAGCAATTTTCCAAAAATGCCATGGCAAATGGATGGTCTATCAGGGTGCCTTTTTTTGAAATCTGCTGCAATGACTTGTGCACTGCATTTTCAAAATGGCCACCATGTTGAACACCACCCCTCACAGATTTGCTCCATTCTTCTTAGCAACATGTCACACCCCGTTTTCAATTTTTTCATGAGACTCCATACCGTTGGACCACCCTGTATTTTTGGTCAATTTATTGTCAACAGGTTTATGACTTTAGTTGTAATGGCGTAGGAGAATTTAGAAGACAAATGTATATGTTGTATATCATACAAGAAAAGTGTTGGTGTCAGTATTCCTTCAAGTAAGCACAGGTGTATCTTGTACGCTGAGTGGGCAGCAGGATGACTCAGGAACCAGCCTTTCCTGAACTGTAGTTGCCCGTTTCAGGGTGTGAAGTGTGGGTGGTTGTCTTGGTTTTGAAGATTGGGTTGTCTTGGTTTTAAAGATTTCTCAATGAATTTAAAAAAATTTGCAATGAAGTATTTCTTCATTCGTGGACTTGTTGCAAATGTGAATGATTAGTGTTCGGGCTTCAATGAACATAGCTGTGTCTTAATCTTGAGTCATCCACCGAACATGTTGTTTGACCCTTGTAGAGAAAGCAATGTGTATTGTAAGCAGAGCCTCTTGATGACATATTGGCTTCGCTTAAGCAGATCTGCTTGTTCCAGGCCAATTTTCTGAACATCTGTGAAAGTACAATGTTTGTGGAAGAGAACATTTTTGACTTGGCTTCAGCTGAAACTATAAATATTTACTTCTTTCTTCTTTCTCCCTCTACCTTAGAAAAAATACCTTTACAGTAACAGATAATCATTCAGGATAATGCCGTCAGAATGGGGGTGGTTTTTCTACGCATATTTTTTATTTAGTGGGATAACTGGTACCATTCATACCAGAAAGTTTTTTTTATAATGTTTTTGAACATCTGTTCGAAAGATTAAAATGGGGGTCCTATGACCCCTGTTCGGGGATGGTTCAAAGCAAGTCTTACCATTGAAATTAAATAGGATAGGTGGCCGTGTTTCCAGTTGCAGAGCATGAGATGGGATAAAAAAAACTGACTGCAAATATTCTAGTAGTATAAAGTTATTGTTCCAAATGTTGAATACCCAAAGTTATACTTTGAGAATGGACAGAAAAATAAAACAGGTTTGCTCAAAATGAAATAAAACATGTCACCTGAGTGGCAACTGCTAGATGAGTATAATACACCCCCCCCCCCCCCAAAAAAAAAGAAGACCTGGTGCCCCTTTTGGGGCATACATTAATATAAGACAGGGTCTTATTTTCAGGGAAACATGATATTTGTACTTCTCAAGAGTGCCCACACATTAATAATGTTATATTTAATATTACAAGAATTACTTTTATGACTTCTCTGTCTTTCACAGACTTCTCCCCAGTCACCCTTTGTTACACAGATTTTCCCCCTGCACACAGACTGCTGACCACACCCCCATTCTCATACAGACTGCTCCCCATGATCCCATGGCTCTATGCCCCCCCCTTTCACACAGATTGCTCCCCATGCCCCATATCACATGGACTGCTCCCCATGCCCCCTTTTCTTATACAGACTGCTCTGCATACCCTCTTCTTCCACAAACTAATTCTCATGCTCTCCTCTCTCAGACCCCAAAACAGAGGAAAATAAAAAATAATCAAAGGCCAGATCAGAACTGGTCATGTTAATTTACATCCTATAGCTTCAGGCGCCACTGCCTTGTGTCTCAAAATTGTGTGCACCGCAAGTCCTGTCCTGACACTGAACAGCGGGCAGCCATCAGGTGAGACCGTAGTACTGCATCGCTACTGCGCCCAGGCGTAAAGCAAAAGGGGAGGCTTGAGGCAGAACTACAGCAAAAAGTATAGGAAGATGCCGTTCCTGCCTACAGTCCTGTGGTCAAACCTTAGAGTGAGTCTTTGACCCTCTCTACTGCTGTGCCTTTCAAGTGCCCAATCAATCGCCTCCACGGACATGTAGTTGAAGCCTGAAGCAGGGGGCTATTGAGTCACAGTGGTCAAGAGAGAGTATTAGGCGCATAAGGTTCAATGTTACTTGTGACCCTTGTTATGGGAATAAATATCATATTCCAGAAGAGTTCACTGATCTGCTCCAAATTGGTTACCACCACAAGTATGCAATATGAGGTGCCCCTCTCTTATTTGATATTAGAGTAAATGCCTTAGTGCTAACATTCATATCATTTGTGACCCCTGTCAATGGCTAGAGCAAAGTAAAACTACTACTGATTGCACTGTTTGATTATTTCTGAAGGATGCATGCTTAACCAATAATAGTCAGTGGTCAACAACAGGATATGCCATCATTGATTGTAATAAGACAACCCCTTTAAGGTATTTGTATCACGGACCTGCTAGCGTCTTGAGTTACTGATTAATCAATATATGTATTGTGCCAATCTAGTAGATGTAATGAAACACTATCTGTAGTATTTCTTTTATAGTGAACGCTATATTATTTTCTTTAAAAGGGTTTTCTGAGAAGCCCAACATTGGTGGTAGTGGGGGGGGGGAGGGAGGCAGAGTATGTAATAAAAAAAATACATAAGGACTCACCTCCATCTGTGTGTTGCTTTCCCGTCGCTACTCACCTCTGCTCCAGTCTTTACATTTGCTTCAGCCAATAGGAGGTTGGCAGGGATGTCATCAGTGACATCCCATAAACCTGCCTTGGAGCTTCTACATTAGAAGCCCATGTGACACGTTTACAGGACGTTACCAGTCAGATGCTGTGGCTGCAGATCTCTGAAACGGCGGTCCAGCGTCAGGGTAAGTATATTACTTTTATATAGTTTTATGCACGGGGAACCGAAAATTATATAAAAATAATAGCTCGAAAATCCCTTTAAGGAACAAAATTAAAGAATGTGTGTAATACATCATCCTGGGTCTAGTTATAAATCATACATGCCTAAGGATAAAGCCAGCGAGTTGTGACAGGACAAAGGCGCTTCCATTCTTGTTAGGTCAGACCACTGCAGTTTCATCTTTTTAGTAATAGAAGTTTCTGCACCTTAAGAAGTTTTTGTCAGATACATTTTGCCTTGAAGATCCACTTTGAAAACAGAGTAAATGAAAGTGAATGACCTTCCAAGAAATATTCACATTCTATAGAAAGAAAACGATGGATTTTTATTTGTAAAGTCTTTATTATTGGAATAAATCGGGGGAAGGGAAATACAGAAGGAAAGAAGAAGAAAGGGGGGACATAAAATGCAAATCTAAATTACTGTAGTAGTCTGAAACTTGTCTAAAACTTGCTGCTGCACAACTTCAATTACCGCAGTCTACACACGTCTACGGCCTTTACTAAGCTCTTCCCACGCCACCCTGTATCACAATTTTACTGAACCTATTGTAGACCAGTCATATCAGTTCCTACCGCGTTTCCCCAAAAATAAGACAGTGTCTTATATTATTAATTTTGTTCAAAAAGGTTTAACTTTTTTACATGTATAGCTGCCTGGACACTATTGAAATTGACTTTTTAATTTAACTGTTAACAGGGCTTAATTTTGGAGTAGGGCTTATATTTCAAGCATCCTCAAAAATTCTGGAAAATCATTTTGCATCCTCAAAAATTCTGGAAAATCACGCTATGTCTTATTTTCAGGGTATGTCTTATTTTCAGGGAAACAGGGTAGTATTATCTTGCCTCACATATACTTTTGAACAGAGTCATAAATTTGTAAACAACAACATCTTTTGTTATGAAACATATCAAATTGTCTCCAACCTCTAGATCTTCCACTTTCGAAATTGTTCTTCACTTTTATGCTTTTTTTTGGTTTTCCACCATTTAAGTCATATAACTACTGACTGAATGTGTGGCTATTGTTGAGTTAAATACTACCGTTGCCTCATATCTTTCTTTAGTAAATAATATGATATTGGCAACATTTTTAATAATTCCTGCCATCTCCTATTACTCCATAATAAGGCCTACCGATAACTGATTTACAGATGTAGCAAACTTTAACTGGACTCTTAACGCATTGAGATCCCCTTCTGTACCACAGTTTGTTTGCCGTTTCAATTGCTTTGCAAAGTTTGTTTTGGTTTAAGAATAGGTATCAATAGGTTTTCAATGGCTTAAGTTAAAAAAAAGTACAAAAAGTTATCACAGTCAAGTTAAACTTTACTACACCTGTCTTCACACTAAGTGTTGACTGATATATTTGGCTTTGGTTGTGTTGTGTGTGCCCTAATATGGCATATGGACGTCATAGAGTAGAGTCCCTCACTCGGGACCCCCTCTATGAGTCAGAAGTTTTCTGGGGGGCTGTGATCCATTCTAGTATTACAAGACAGTTATTCATCTACATTTCTAGTATTTCCATCATGCAATACTAATTTTCCCCTGTAGCAGTTGCAATTTTTGCAGGGGAAATGCCTGACTTCCACCAGGAACATCAGCTGTTTGCCAGGAGTGCCGGGAGCAGCAGCTGATCTTCCCAGGGGCCGCATTCTGAAAGGGGTCTGATGGGACAACCTCTTTACCATGCTGTTTGCATATTACCTCCTGCGTGTACTCATGATATAACGTCTTCCTACTCAACGCATAAGCCACTTGTTTAAACTCCACATAGAACAGCAGTATATACGTTATCCTTTAGTTTACTACAACTTGACACTATACGCTCGCTCTTCATTCAAAGTTTTATCAACTGCATTCTAAGATTAGCAGATGGGCCGTACCCAGAGGTCATCCATTTATATACATTGTAGAGAAGTAAACATTCCACAATGGCTCTTCTTGGGAGGCTACCTTCTATATATCCTTATGTCATATGTTACCAAACACTTGTCAGAGGTGATTACAGCTCGGGACATCACTGTCAATATGAAGAGAAACAGTTATTAATGTGACTGGTAATCTATTTATGCAAGGTTAGTGGGAGCCATAAATGATCTCATATTTATGTTTTCCTTTCGCAGGGAGGAAAGAAGACCTATCAGGGGCCATGTGCAGGACGAGATTGCAGCGGGGGCTGCAAATGCTTTCCAGAGAAAGGAGCTCGGGTAAGTTTTTTTCCATCCACATCAGATGGAAACATTCGCAGCTAACTCTTATCTCTTCATTTTTTTCTCACAAAGTACATCTGGAGAAACAAGAACCTAGTAACATCATGCATCTGTGCAAGAGATGGAGAACATCTGTGGGACCATGTGGTCTCCTGACCTAACTGGGGGCCTGCACGACATTGGCTCTTCCACTCTCTTTGTAGCTGTCATGCAGCTGAACATAAAGTCCAGCATGTTTTCCAGTAGATCTGTTTGAGCAGTAGGTCGCCACAAGAGTTTATGGGGCAGATTCACTAAATAGATATTGTTGGGTTAGAGCTCAATAGTATGAGTGTATGTAAAACATTTTGTAGTATAACTTATGAGAAGAAAACTACCTTTTCTTCACTTATCATTCACTCGGAAATACCCCTAAAATTCATCTTGAGACGGAGCAGCTCACTCAGGGATCAGGTTACATGTTGCCTATAGATGTCTATGGAGAGGAGAAGGGGTAGAGACACATAGATTCTGCTGAAGGCTCTATTAAGTATTTAATCTCATCCCCTTGCTGGATTCACATCTGCTTAGTGCTGTTGTATAATGTTCTTCATGCTGCTTATGAGGATGTGCTACAGAGAGATAGGAGAGCATGATCTCCTCTTCTCTGTGTTGTGTATGTGAGACAGTTAGTCTATAGCACCAACTCCTAAAAAAATGAGAATTAGATATAGAGCCTGCAGAGAGAAAAATTGGTGTAAACTTCCATGTAAAAGTTATAGAATGGCCAGAAATAGTATTACACCTTGTGCACACATAGCAGCCTATTCTGAAAAGACACGTTTTGAACCATCAGCCTCCTATGAGTTATGAGGTTTTTCTCTAGATATAGGCTTTATGAAACCAATACCAGTGATGTAGATCTCAAAAATATTATGTACATTATCAATTATCAAAAAGCATTTTTGCTAGGGCATTAATGTAGATCAGAAACCCTGATTTACTGTAGGCTGTGCACCATAGCTGGGGTCAAAGTGTCACAAATTATGGGACACATCACAGTTGCACAATTTGTGGCCTTTTCAACCTGTTTGTGCTTGTTTTGTCACTTTCCTAAATTGACGAGAAAAGCAAGTGGGGCTTTGCGGAAGGGATGAGGCTGCTTGTGGCCCAACACATTTACGGTATTAGTGTATCTTGACGCCACCTAGCCACCAGAAACTAGGGGTTTGACAGAAGAAACACCCCTGTCACACCCCCAGTTCCCAATTAGCGGAAGATTGTAAGGTGCTAGAAGGTACAAAGCTGCGTGGCATGTGAGTGAGCCTTACTATGTTATCCGCCGCTGATGTGCTGCACCCCGGTGAGCCGGATCCCTGTAACAGACCCAGCGCTGTTGGCTCCCAGCTTCAGGGTGCCATGTTCCCTCTGGCAGTCCCCTGGCGCTTTAGCCTCCCTTCACTACTTATACAGTAGCCTGTGGGTTCCCAGAAGGCAGCCGCGATTTCTTAGTGTAATGATGAGGGGAGGGGCGCTGTGTGCACCTCGCAGTCCTCAGGGAATGTGCAGCCGGCGGATGGGAGTGTCTCTCCCCCCGGTCCTCTATATTCCCTGCACCCGGCCGCGATCTCAGAGTGAGATGGGGATAAGGGTGGAGGGCCGACTGCGGTGTTGAAGCCGCTTCAGGGCACAATTACCTCCCTGATTTTAACGTCCCCACCGACAAACTTACGGGGGTTCGGCCTTCAAGGTAACCGGCGGGAAAGCCCTTGCTGCAGATGGCCCCGCTGTATGCCTTCAGCACCTGGGGACGCTGTATCACTTTTCAGGACATCTGTACTGGCCTTCCAGAACCTGCTGTCTAAGTACCTCTGCAGCCAATCAGATACAAGGGGACATGACCTCACTGTCAATCGTGACGCCACCAGCAGTTCCTGGTGGTGTCAAGATACACCAATACCCACATTTACTATAATTTATGCCAGGAAATAGTAATTATAGTGCAAATCTACACTATATAGATCTACATTTGTATTGTATGGACATCCAAAGATGTGCCAAACTTATAGGGGCTTGTAGACCTCTTCGAATTGGGCACACCTTTCCCTGACTCACTGCTGCTAAAGACCGGCTTAAGATCGCCAGTCTCTAGTACATCTGCCCATAAATCTTTCTTCATCTGAATTTAATCTCAAATAAGTAAAATTCACAAAAACTGAAGAAGTTAATCCCAAAAATGTTTCTATGCTCCGTTTGATGCCAGTGAGTTCGTGTTCCTCTTTGTAGGGCTTTTTCTATTCTTCAGCTCCGAGGTATTGGAGGGTGGTAAGCTCTAATTGGCATCTTCACACAAAGGGAAAAGATTGCTAAGTAAAGAGATATGTAGAACATCTGCTCTGTGTCTAATTTGTTCAAATTTTTCTGAAAGATCGCATTAATAAAGGCCGCATGGCATCTTAATGTGAGTCAAGTGAGCTGATAATATTTTTCTATGACTGAAGAACAATGGTAATGGTAGCTTAAGTTCAAATCAAAGCTCTCTCACAGCTGCTGACCATAACGTGGACAGATCAGGGGCTCGCATATCTGTCTTCTGCTACTCTCGCAAGCCTTGGCATGGCTGTTTGAACTGGCTTTAGAAGTGTTGACATTACACTGAAAGCTGTTGGCATCCCTTTTGTCAGGATGTCACAAAGATTTGGTCTGTTTTCACAGTCAATCTGAGAACAGAAAGTCCCTCTTTATCAAGCGCATCGGACAATCTGGGGACTATTTTAACTTCTCCGTATTTGAGTTTTCATCATTTTTCTTAAATTTGCAGACACATTTTTGATAGTTCATATAACACATTCATGCTAATGGCTTTAGGTGCCAGAATAGGCAAATTTGCTAACCTTAGATTTTGGTAGCATGTATACTCTCAGTGTATCTGGAATAAGGCCATGGCTACAAATATGGCCGACTTGGGTTCCTTTCAACAACGTTTTTTTAACTAATTTACTTTTAATGCTTAATTCTTTATGTAGTGTATTACTCATAAGGTTACGGGTCTATATACATCTGGAAAGTCATCTGAATATGAGACCACCTGACTTAGTTGTATGTGTTTGGGAGTCTCCTGACTCTTCCATGTATTTGATGTCAGAGAAACGATGGAGCAGCTACATTGAAGTTCAACGTCCAATGTTCTTCTGGGAGATAAGTCACTGCCACACCAGTATGATTGCAGCTTTCTCTCCTCTCCTGTTGATAACACATAAATGCTTGGCAACACTGGGTGTTCATGAGTAAGGGGGTGGCGGGAGAAATAGTTATGGGCAGAACAGACATTCACCTGACGGCTGTTGAAGGTGTATGAACACCTTTAGGCCACCTTCACACATGCAGGATCTGCTGCGGAATTTCCTCTGGCGGAATCGCTTTTCCAGTACAAGCCATGTGGAGGGGATTTAAAAAAATCTCCTTCACATGATGTATATATCTTCCATGAAGAATCTGCGAGATTTCTTGGAAAACGCTGCAGATTCTAAATCTGCAACATGTCTAATAATGCTGCGGAATCACACTGCAGAATTCAACCCTTGAAATATAAGGGTTGAATTCCGCAACTGTTCTGCAGGTGAAAATGCAACCAAATCTGCACCATTTAGATACGGATTTGGCCAATGCAGAATTCCTGAGGAATTGCTGCAGGTATTCCGTTGCAGAATTCCTGCAGCGATTTTGCAATGTGTGAAGACGACCTGAGGGCTCAGTCACACGGACGTTTTTCTGCATTGTCAAAAAGTTCACACTAGATAGAACCAATGCTTTTTAATAGAAGCGGTCACATGTGCAAATTTTACATGCAGATAAATGCCTGCGGTGAAAATTATAGGACACAGCAATTCGCAGAACGCATGTAACTGCGTTCTGTGGCAAATCAGTGTTCTGTGTATGTGGAACCCCTGGATGCTGTCACATCCAGGGGTTTCACCTTGCGCTCAATGGGGCCGGCGGCAGCAGCGCCGACCCCATTGAGAACATATACTGAAGATCGTGATTTTCCGCCACAGCTGTCACAGCTGTGGCAGAGGAGAATGATGTTCTCCCATTGAATTCAATGGACCCGGCAATACAGCCAGGTCCATTGAAAGCAATGGGCTGCCAGCCAGCACTGCAGTGATTTTCGGGGAAGGGCTTCAAATATAAGCCCTTCCCTGAAAACCATCCTAAAAATGTGTAAAAAAAATTTAAAAAATCTATACTCACCTCTCTGCAGCTGCCGTGGCTCAGCGTGTCCAGCCGTATCTTCTCCCTGCACTGCTCTCAGTAGTATTCAGCAGGTGGGGATTTAAAATCCCCACCTGCCGAATGGGCTGCCTCTGATTGGCTGAGCACAGTAACCGATCAAAGGCAGCTCTCAGTTATTGAATGAGAGCTGCCTCTGATTGGTCCCTGCGCTCAGCCAATCTGAGGCAGCACTCACCCATTCATGAATTCCTGAATGGGTGAGTGCTGCCTCTGATTGGCTGAGCACTGTGACCAATCAGAGGCAAAATCTCACGTGGATCCACATGCCGAATTTCGAGACAGAAACTATGCAGAAACTAAAAAGAAATGGCATATCACTTCTTGATGTTGAAATGCACGGAAATGAGATTTTCCATGTCGAAACTTTTTTGCCCTTTGACAGATCCGTGCTAAAATCCCCGTAAAAAAGATGCCGATTTTCGGGGCAGAATTCATGTGGAATTTTCCCACAGTGAATTCTGCCCTGTGAACGAACCCCCAGAGCATTACACAATTATCCCGAGTTATACAGAATCAGTATAACTTTCTGCTCAGAGCCCTTGGCCATCGTTGACAGCTGAGCCTTTTCCTTGCAGCAGCAGAATTCTTTGTGTTGCCATTATTTAGAGCCGCACATCAGAATTACGTCCCAGGGCGGTTCTTTTGAGGATAAATTTATCTCCTCTGATTTTCTTATGTCCATATCCAGCTGATTATTTAGCTTGATCTGCTACAAAATTGGATGCAAATCCAAAAGGACTGAGCTAATTTTATCTCATGGGAAATTGATTTTGGAACCGAGATTCGGCATAGTGTTTTGTTGACTTGAAAACTCAAATCAAAAGGTCTCCATGTCTGCGCTCACTTATTAACTATCTCAGCATTGGGGCTATTATTTGTCCAGCGGAGATTCACCCCCTTAAGACCCCCTTAATCTACTTAACGGCAAATGCTTGTACACCAGTCTGAGCTTAAAGATTTTCCATTCCATAGAAAAAAAAAAAAAGGAAAGGAATTTGTTTCATGTTACAAAAGTCTGCATGTAGATAGACAGAGAAAGAAGAAAAGTTAGAACCACCAATTAACCTCGTTCTCCATTGTAATTGTGTGAGAAGGAAATTATTGGTTTCATTATAAAAGCAATGCATTTTAGGGCTGTCTATACGGCCTTGCTCTTCCGCTTTTATTATATGGTTCTGGAAGTTTGTAGAAAGTTTTTACTGCAAAAAAAGTTTTTAGAGGCATGGACTGAAAATAACATAGGCAGTGATACTCAACTGGGGGTCTACATCTGTGAGAGTCCTGCAGACAACAGCTAGAAAGGCTCCCCTTCACTACCTTGTGCACTCTGCCCTATCGAAGAAATTGCCGATTGTACATGAATTAAAATACTTTAATAATTAATTAATTTAATTTTTATCCATTAATAGCCATAAAATACAGATTAACCCTTTGCAATCCAATTTTGGATTCAGGGCTTTCTAGGGGGGCTCTCTCTTTCTGCCATTATACAATGGCGCCATCTGCTGGCTAGAGCCAGTACTGCGGTATGAGACATGCTGGAGAGCCCCCCCCCCCCCCCCCCCCCGACAACAGAGCGGCCAGTAATATACAGTAAGAATACCCTGCCGGATGTCTTCCGATATCAGAGCTGTACAGCCTTCAATCAGAATGTCTTTAGACGTCAGACTGTGGATTGGAAAGGGTTAAATTGGTTGCCTCAAGCTAGAATAGGAAGACTTACACAGATCATATAATCATAGGTATAATTAAATTGTTAGCATGATGCAAAATATTAATACTAAAACATGGATCAGAATGTTAACAATTGGTCTACTGTTGTTTAAAGGGGTTGTCCAGTTGCAAACTACTGATGCTCTACCGTCAGGATAGGTGACCAATATTGGTTTGGCAGGAGTCTGATCAGCTGTCGTCCTTGATGGTGCGCTTGTGCGCTGAGCTGATTTCTGCAGGAAGCAGACAGCTCCCTTCCCCCTGCAGTGGCCAGGCTTGTTATTACATGTAAAGTTCCCAGTGAAATGATAGGAACTTGGCTTGCAGGACTAAGCCTGGCCACTGCAGTAAGAACGGAGCTGTCTGCTTCATGCAGAAATCAGCTCAGTGAATAAGCACACCAGCCCAGAGAACAGTCAATTGGGGAGGGTCCCTAGTGATGGACCCCTACTAATCTACTGTTGATTATCTATCCTGATGATAGAATGTCAGTAGTTTACAACTGGACAACCCCTTTAAGTGGGAGCACCACCCCCAGGCAAAATGCTAGTTAAGGTGGTAAGGTGGGCACCATTCTTATGGTCTTTCTGATATGGGACATACTCATCATGCTGTTTGCTTTGTTATTCCCCTATACTGTTGCACTTTACTTCTGTAATATATTGCATTAATTATTTATATGATGGATCTAGGTGTGAATTAATAAGGTACTTTTATTGATGTCCTATTTTAGCACCAAATATCTGCGTAGGTTCAGTTTGTGGTTATTGTGTGCAGGCTAGTGATTGTTGTTTGATATCTAGACATTCCCTTTAAAAGGCCACTCCCGAAAAAAAACACATTTTTCCATGCCTGCCCCCCTCATGTGATTGCCTGCCACATTCTGGATGTGTCTTATACATATAGCAGTTACTTCCATGCAGTGCAGCCTCTTGTTTGATACTTATCAAGCATCATCTTGTTGCTGATTTCACTTTTACTTCTATCCCATGATGTATCAGCTCAGCATTAAGTGAGCAGCTACAAGCTATACCATTTCTACAACATTGCCATTGCCATCTGTATTCTGTATTCACCTCCATAAGCTACAGACCATGGGTATACAGGTAGGAGAATGAGCTGTGATCTCCAGTATTATAACCGTGTGACAAAAGCTGTGTGATCATCATCAGGAACTGTGATAGGAAAGTCTGTGTCCCCCACTATTCTATAAAAGGGTCCAAGTAACAGCATCACATAGACCATTTCTACAACATTGCCATCTGTATTCTGTATTCACCTCCATAAGCTACAGACCATGGGTATACAGTTAGGAGGATGAGCTGTGATCTCCACTATTATAACTGTGTGACAGGAGCTGTGTGATTATCATCAGGAAATGTGATAGGAAAGTCTGTGTCCCCCTCTATTCTATAATAGGGTCCAAGTAACAGCATCACATAGACTGAGTAATTGACTAGAAACCAAACACATAAACCCACGTAAATCTCAGATAATCGGAATTGAGACCACGTGATCACACGAGGAGAAAGAGTGCAGAAAGGAATACTGGGGGCTAGTTACATAATGAATGAACTAAAAAATTGAACAGAGTGCTGTTAAACATGAGAGGTTCCTAGACTACTGGCAATCAGCTGCTTTTGGAAGGAATGTCCCGATCAACTGTTGATTTCAGTTGCAGTGGCCACTGCTGGTGAACAGTAGTATTACATGCGAGCACTTAAATGAATTTAAGTGCTGGATTACTACCTCTCTACCTCTCTGCAAATAAGTGTAAATATTGTAAAAACCAACACTATTGATATATGTGCCCTTACATGTGTCTGAATACCAGTACAGCTTAAGACATTGCTTTTTCAAGCACACATGAATTTTTTAGTATTTTCAGTATATGAATTTCCAGCCTCCAATCATGTGTCGGATGCTTTCCTAGTGAGTCATTTCAATTCTTTCGACAATGCATCGGTGCATCCTTCTTCCCCAATTGTTCAGCTGATTAGCGCCTCAATGTTGAAGCCACGCTTTTAGAGGAGATCTAAAGCTTTTCTTTTTATAAATAAAGCTGCCCTGAAAATAAGACAGTGTCTTATATTAATTTTTGTTCAAAAAGGTTTAACTTTTTTACATGTATAGCCAGTCAATTTAAATTGACTTTTTAAATTAACTGTTAGCAGGGCTTAATTTTGGAGTAGGGCTTATATTTCAAGCATCCTCAAAAAGCCTGAAAAATCATTTTGCATCCTCAAAAAGTCTGGAAAATCATGCTATGTCTTATTTTCAGGGTATGTCTTATTTTCAGGGAAACAGGGTAGATTGAGAAAGGGAGTCTACATGTCCATGGGTGAAGCCGTAGCCACCATAATGAACACATATATTGTATCCATTATCTACACTGTTGGCTACATTCAGAAAACCCTAAAACAGTGCATAATAGAAATAAGGTGAGAAATATATTGGGACCGCCATTGTAAACACTGGTCTTAATAGGATTTCCCCAGGTGCACAATATATCCAATATATGTGAAGAGGCGCATATATCTTCATATGGTAGATGCATCTCTGAAGCTCTGTGCACCGACACAGAAATGAACGCCAGGTTGGATTGGGCGTACATTTCTGGTAAACTTAAATGTGTCGGTCTGGGGGTGGCTACCCCCCCCCCCCCCCCTTCCTTCCCTCTCCAAGCCTTGCCCACTTTTTTTTTGTTAACAAAAAGCTAAAAAGTCACAGATTGTTGTGCAAATCCCCACTTATGCAAAAGTTAGCAGCATTTTTATGACAGAAACTGGTATAAAAGCTTTTATGAAAGTTCCATTAAGGTATATAAGTTTGAGCGATTCTTGTTTACTGTGAATAGAGATGGGCAGGCCGGAACTATCCCAGCACAGGAGCAATAGTTGGGTGCAGGGATGTAGCTCAAGGTTCATGGGCCCGGGTGCAAAAGTTTATCTTGGGGCCCACAAACTTCTCTTAACTCCTTAACACAGAGGCGTAACTTGAAGCTCCTGGGCCCCAATGCAAAACCTTGAACAGGGCCCCCAACTATAATGCTTTATTCATAGTACTGGGCTCCCTATATGGAGAAGAGAGGCCTTATGGGCCCACTAAGGATCACGGGCCCGGGTGCAACCACATCCTCTATAGTTACGCCAGTGGTTGGACAGTCATCCATGGGGCGGGTGTTATATGCTTAGGCATCCAACAGTTGTCTTGTGTAAACACACATTTAGATTGTGAGCTCTGTTGCAGTGGGCCAAATAGAACCACTTAAGGGCTCAGTCACACGGGCGCCCGTGTTCCTGCACGATTAGACGGCCGCACTGCAGATGCAGACAACTCTCCACAGCGCCGGAAAAAAGAACACATGACTGACTCCATTGTCGGTCATGTGCTCTTTCTTCCGGCGGTGCGGAGAGTCGTCCGCACCTGCAGTGCGGCTGTCTTCTTCATGCAGGAACACGAGCGCCGATGCGCCCCTGTGACCAGGCCCTAAAATTGTACCCATGACAGTAACTTCTATTATTGTTCTAATTCACTGATAATGACAGCTAATCACTCAGTTATTATTTCTTTACTCATATGCCCAATTTCATGGTTTTCTTTTTTATCTATACTTTGTATATCCTTTAGTCATCATTTTCCTTTTCTTTATAGTTGATTGTTGTGCTTTTCTTCATTTTTTAAATGGTCATTTTTGACTACAAGGTCTATTCCACTCGCAATTGAAAAGTCCCAGATACTAAAGCTAAGCAGTGCCTATAGGTGGCCATCGTCACTACAGCTTCAGTGGTTCATATTTTTGCTATTGGACATTGTATCTTTTTTTGATACTTTAGGTAGATCATCCCTGGTAATAGATGCATTTAAATGCAAGCAGCTTTGCTAAGTGTATTCCTCAATTGTACTCTTTAGGCATTAACAAAGGAAGCGTTTCAACCTCCTGGGTGGTCTCCTGCAGGAACAGTTCACCACATAGGTTAAAGCAGTATTTAAACAGCACAAAAGTTAAGTGGTTCTGGATATACATTTTGGTTACAAAACATCTAGACCTGATTGAGAACGAGATAAGTAAAGAGAAATTACAGTCAGAGAACCGTAAATGTATTTTCAAAGACGAAGAAAAAAAACATGACATATAATGGATAAAATGTTGGTTTTAGAGGTAAATAGGAAGCGGCCAGACACAATGCATCAATCTCCGGGTTTACATATAGTGATTTGTTCAGTTGGTTCTGGAGTTATCCATTGTTTGAGTGGGGGGGGGGGGGTGCAATGGCTATTTACTAAGAATGGATAGGAAAATATTAATTCCTATCCATACTAAAGTTGTTTTTGCTTGTGGCATTTTCAAC
Source organism: Eleutherodactylus coqui (assembly GCF_035609145.1). Taxonomy (NCBI): domain Eukaryota; kingdom Metazoa; phylum Chordata; class Amphibia; order Anura; family Eleutherodactylidae; genus Eleutherodactylus; species Eleutherodactylus coqui. The sequence continues at coordinate 111,821,038 of NC_089846.1, read as the reverse complement.
GCCATTTTTCAAATGGTGGCATACTGTAAGTTTGCACATTTTTTTTCCCATGTTACACTTCTGTAGACTTCCATTTTGCCAAGACCATGTTAAAGGAAGCACAAATGCATTAACCCTTTGCAATCCAATTTTGGATTCAGGGTTTCCTAGGGGGTTTTCTCTTTCTGCTATTATACTATGGCGCCATCTGCTGGCTAGAGCCAGTACTGCGGTATGGGACATGCTGAAGAGGCCCCCGACAACAAAGCGGCCAGTAATATACAGTAAGAATACCCTGCCGGACGTCTTTTGACATTGGAGCTGTACAGCCTTCAATCAGAATGTCTTTAGACGCCAGACAGTGGATTGGAAAGGGTTAATTATTTTTAGTTTATCAATGCATTTAATGAAACGCACTAACTCCTGTCTTAGGTCGCTTGCGCAAGGCCGAGTCGGATTACGCATGCAGGTTCCCACAGTGGAATCCGCCCCTGTGCCCGCTCGGCTGGTGCCCTCCGCATACCTGTCTGCAGTCTTCATAACCTGTGCTGTGGATGTTCCGGCTGGCGCATCAGCACACATGCGCAGTACAGATTATGCCGTCTATAGGCAATGATGTGGATCCTGCACCTTTCCAGTATGATGATTGACGAAGGGCCGTGGGGCAGACGACTTCCATTGACTTCAATGGAAGCCGTCCGCACAGAAGCCGCACAGAATCACAACAAGCTGCAATTTCTCATTCACTAGCGGAGAATCGCAATCGACTTCTGCTCATGTAGAGGAAATCACGTTTTGCCATAGCATGCTATGGGCGGTATTTGCTGCGGAATCCAGAGGCAGATGCTCGCTCCAGATTACGCGTTGCATATCCGCCCGTGTGCAGGCGGCCTTAGGGTCCTTTTATATGGAAAAAATAATCATTGAATTGTGCAAAAATTAACGATTAGCGAAAAAATGTAAACAATTATCTGCGTATGTGAACGAGCGTCATTTGAAAGCAAACAATTTGCTCATTAATTGCTCCATGTAGAAAGACCCATAAGAAGGCATAGGAATTGGAAAAATAAAACTTCACCTTTTGGAGCCGGTTTGAATATAATATTAAGGCTAACGAATTACGCTGGCCGTACACTAGAGATGTTGGACAGCAGAAAAATTTGAGTTAAACCATTTTCTGCTGACTGTTGCACCTTCTGGCGACTTGAACGAAGAGGCACTTCAATGGCAGATAAGATAGGTGTCGAAAAGTTGATCTGCCATGTTGGATTTTTTTCTTCAACTGTTGTCAGGTAGTTGAAAAGTTCATGCTGTATGAGAGAACTGCATTCCATCAATGGAAGCCCAGACTAGACCCCCGATCATGGCAGAGATTGATTGATGATCTACCCAATTAACTCATACCACTATTATCCAAGACTACAGCCTTCACAGACTCGTGATGACAAAGTGTTCAGAAAACAGTCGCCTGAATTCTTTATTGCATGGCCTGCTTAAAGCAACCCTACAGTTCAATTTGAAATTATATCAATACATTATACCTGGTGCCTTCCTGGTGATCCATCCTGTCTCCTTTCCTTTATTCTACTTGCCCGTTGCTATAACCACAAAATGACCACGACATCTATAGCTTTTCTTTCTATGGAAAGGTAGCACCCCCGTGACAGCCATGACAGGGATTGGCCAGACCCAGACTATAGTGTGGTCTCCATTGACACAACAGTCTGCTGTAAACAGCTGCTTCTAGTTTGTCTTCTTATTGGTAAGTCACGAATGATGACAGTGGTTAGAGTGGCTAAATCTCTCAAGATAAGAGATCAAGTACCGTTCTGAATCTCTGAGGTTAGAACTTGTTTGTGTAATATTACCTAGGTGTTCTGCAGGTAGGGTGGGTTCACATCTGCGTTGGAACGTCCAATTGGAGGTTCCATGGCCGATTCGGCAAATCCTGGAAGAAAAAGGGCTGCATGCTGCTAAAATGTCAGGCAGCTGAGCTGAAACCAAACTGACCCCATTATAGTCAATGGGGTCCATTTGGTGCTATTTGGTTCCGTCGTAAGACAGACCTATAAAGCCAGGGAATTCCCATATTGTGCTCCTAGAACAGAGCAGGAAACGGGAATCCCCTACGCAGATGTGAAACCACCCTTATTGCAATGACTTATGAGGTCATCTGGATGCCTGGCTCCTTATATCAGCAGCAACATTTGTTTGGAGAACTTTTCTGAAGAGGTCATTGAATGAGTTGTACTTTTTCTGTGATCTCTAGTTTCCTTATCTGTCACTTAACTGCCTGTGTTGACAGGCAAATACATCACAATAAGGCTAAAGGAAAGTGATTAAGATCTTAGTGACTGGAGAAGAAGCTGAAGATAAGCCTGTACTATACCCTATGCTATGGAAGGGTTCTTATTGTCCAATTAATTCAGTATATAGGCAACACCCAGGGGTGTAACTATAGAGGGTGCAGGGGATGCGGTTGCACCCGGGCCCAGGAGCCTTAGGGGGCCCATAAGGCCTCTCTTCTCCATATAGGGAGCCCAGTACTATGAATAAAGCATTATAGTTGGGGGATCTGTTACAGGTTTTGCATTGGGGCCCAGGAGCTTCAAGTTATGTCTCTGTGCAGCATGGTTTAGGTATGGGTACGGGTACAGATACAGATAGAGGGGGGCCCCAGCTCACCTTTTGCATCAGGTCCCCTGAGCCTTTACTTACACCCCTGGCAGCACCTATATTTCCTTTACTCTTGATATCTGTACTAAAAGTCAATTTACATTGCGGACTTTCTGTGAGTTTTCTTTAAATATCATCCACTTTGTTGGCACTGTAATATGCTTTGGATTTATTACATGCAAATCTACAGTGGAAAATCCACAGCATATACATCAGGTGTGAGCATATCCTTAAAGCCTGTCCTGACAGATAGTACTCACCCCTTTTGTATGGACAGTGCATGAGGACTACTCTTGGTACCATGCCAAATGATAAGATTTTACTTTTTATGTCAGTGTTTTACTTAATTAGTTTCCTGTAGCAGCCAAGGCTCCTTTAACACTGGATGACTGTTGGGCACTTAAGCGCCCAACAGTCGTCCCAACCCGGCCCAGTATTGTGCTCGTCAACATGCGTTTTACCCATGGATGCAAGGCGTATTTTATGCAAAAACACCTTGCATCAATTCTGTGAAATTCTGATCCTCCTGCACTTGTGTAACATGCATCAGAGGATCGGTAAGTGTTTCCCATTGATTTCAGTGGCAAACATCACATCGCACGGCATGCAATGTATTTGACTGTCCCATTGAAAACAATGGGCGATGCGTTCCGAGGGCTGTGAAAAAAAAAGGACAGGCAGCAATTTTTTTATTTGCAGTATCGCTGTGAGGAAAAAAAAATCCCTCATATGTATTAAGAAAAATGGAGTTCATATTCACGTGAGTTTTAATGCGTCTCACACAGTGTCTATTCATGCTGTGGATTGTGGCCACAGTAGTTCCAGCGGAATAACTGCGGGCATTCTGTTGCGGAATGCCTGCAGTGATTTCATCGTGTGTGAAGGTACCAAGGTCATTTAATGCTGATCGTCACATCCTATGTGTTGGAAATACAAGTAAGGCTAAATTCACAATTGGATGTTTGTCCCGGTTTTTAACCAATAAAGATTTATTTGGTACAAAAACCGCATTCCTTCAGATGGCTAATTAATAAAAAATAGCACCAGCAAGAATAGCACATCAGTCGCCGGTTTTATATGCTACGTGAAAAGATAGACCTTGCCCTATCTTTGTCCAAGATACGTTTGAAGCTCCTATAGACTTTTATGGGAGCTGAAAAAAGGGGGGCGGTATTACCTGCGTCCAATGCTGGGGAAAGAAGACAGCTGCTCTAGTTATGCATTAGCAGTCGCTCTGAGGATTTATGCTGATCGAGGGATTTCTGCGCTCCAGCGTATTTTTTTGCCGATACACAGTAGCCGCCCATGTGAACGGCAGAAAATCTGCGGCTGAAGATTGGCACTTAATAGTGGCTATTCTTCATTCATGTGATTTTACGGCACGTACGGGGCTTTGATTTCCCCCGTTGTCAGCAAGTAAGCGCTGTGATTGGATCAAGCTCCAGCCAATCACAGCCGGCACTCTATGAACCAATCACAACCGTTCAGTGATGTCATTCACTGAATGGCTGTGAATGATCGAGCGCCGGCAGTGATTGGCTGGCGCTCGATCCAATCACAAGGCTTACTGGCTGACGGTGGGGGAATTTAAAGCCCTGTTTAGCAGAGAGAGATGACAGCGGGGAGGATTACAGAGCAGCTTGCTGCACCGCTCAGGAGACCAGGCGAGTATTGCGGTTTTTGTTTTTTTTACCTTGTCTAGTCTAGCTCACTCGAGTATAAGCCGAGGGGGGCTTTTTTAGCATAAAAAATTAGCTGAAAAAGTCGCCTTATACTCGAGTATATACAGTAATTGTCCATTGAAATCAATGGAAGCAAGCGTCTGTGTTTTTTGTGCGCACAAATATGCAGGGCATTCGCACAAAAATTGCAGTAAAATGGTCACATGTTGGCAAAAACGCAACCCTCCCATAGCACAAATATGCGCATAAGTATGCTTATGTCCATGTGAAGCCAGCCTTTGGGGATTCCCTTTTCCTGCTCCTCAAACCGAACTCCAGACACAGGTGTGGAACCACCCTGACAACAACTAAGGAAGTCATAATTATGAAATACATAAGATAATTGACAAAATAAGTCAATCAGGGATTGTATGCTGGAAATTTCCCACTTTATATGGTGGATTTGAAGATTAAGTCCAAACATTGCTCTTTGTGGGATTTGCATGGCTCCACAAAAATCCCCTTTAGTCACGTGCCTTGCAAAATAATTCGACATGACTACACCCAACCTAGACAGACTTCAAGGATGAGTTCATTCTCCGTCAGCCTTAATAGTGCTGGCACCGCACCATCATTCCTTGATGAAAATAGGTTCAAACCAGAGTATCAAAATATTACATGAAAAAGTCCCATGTGCCTTATAAAAGACATGGAGTTATAGTTGCACTTGTCTTCTAATGATCAACAATAAGATTATACTGAAAGTCCTGATTAAAAGTTCAGTTATTTGATACATTTTTGGTTGCTTTTCTTAGGGTGGCTTCACACCTGCGTTAGGGTCAGTTCAGGATTCCCGTCTCTCTTCTCAGTTTTTGGAGAATGTTATTTGAAATCAATGGGGAAAATACTGATCAAGTCATTTCAGTTTTACATCTTCCAAAAACAGCAGAGACGGAAACCCTGAACTGACCCTAACGCAGGTGTGAAAGCAGCCTCAGGCTTTCTTTGTAAACCTGCACTAAGTGGCCACTAGATTTGACCATCGTCTGACCTACGTTGGCCTTCAGAACTGTAGCAACTAGTTGCGGCATAGATTCAACAAGGTGGTGAAATCGTTCTGCAGAAGTATTTTTCCATGCGGACAAGAAACTTCTTGCAATTACCACAAATTAGAGGCTCTGAACAACTGGCAGGAAGCTTCTGCTATATTTGACCCTCCCACCAGCTGGGTGATTAGGAATCGAGAATTCATCTGACCAGATAATGTTTTGCCACTGCTAAATGGGTTTCCTCAGACATTAAAAAAAACAAACTACGAAGGGTTAAAAACTTAAAATGAAGAAAAATTGAATCCGCAGCCCTGGTTCCTGCAGTAAGCAGCCATTCATTGTTCATGTGGTCGCTCAAGCACATGCAGGCTTCTGCAGTGATTCTTCTATGGCTGCTGTAGCCTGTAAGTGTCTAAGTGGTCATGTACACAATTAATGGCATGTGACCACCCTCCGGGTACCATGTGGCTTCTTCCGGGTACCATGTGGCTGGGTTTCTCTTCATTTTAACTGTTTATCATTTTTTATGTCCCAGAAAAGCCCATTAATGTAATTTTTGCACTCCTTTGCCCACTGCAGTTTTGCCTTTCTTTTTCTCTTAGGCAACTAAGGTTCCCTTCTCTTATGTGTTACTTGAGAAACACATTGCATTATACAGTTCAATTACTTTTTTTTTTTTTAAATTGAAGGGTCTCCTCTGATAAAAGTGCCACTAATGTCCACCGTATCCCACTGGGATCCTTGGCAGCTCCTTCTTAGACAGTCATGGGACTCAAACTAACATAGTAACATATGAACATAGTATACTAGGCTGAAAAAAGACAAAGTTCAGCCTGTTCTCATCTTCCCTTGTTGATCCAGAGGAAGGAAAAAAGACCTCAAGGAGGCAGTACCAATTTACCCCATTTTGGTGGAAAAAACTCCTTCCCGACTCTAGAATGACAGTCAGAATAATCCCTGGATCATCACTCAGTCATCTGCTGTTATAACCTACTCATTCTAAGGCCTCATGTCCACGGGGGAAAATCAGGCCCATCGCGGATTCTCCATGTAGAATCCGTAGCGGGTCCCTCCTGCCCCGCGGACATGAGGCCTAAAAATAAGAATAAACTCACCTGCTCCGGACGATGCGGATCTTCCTTCCTTCGTGGCCGGATCTTCTTGCTTCTGCCCGGCGGATGTGCTCGGCACGACGGCAGCGCGTCGCATGCATGCGCCGGGTACATCCGCCGGGCTGAAAAAAGAAGATCCGGCCGCGAAGAAGGGAAGAACCGCATCATCCGAAGCAGGTGAGTTTAATTCTGGTACGGGGAAGCATATCCATTTTTTTTCCTGCACGCGGATCCGCGCCTGACCGGAAAAATGACATCCGCAGGTATTTAACTACCTGCGGGTGTCCAATGCATCCCTATGGGGCACGGATCCGCGTGCGGGAGAAACTCTACGGATTTTTAGCCCGTGGACATGAGGTCCAAGGGACAGCGAATTGTGTGTTTGGACCTAGTAGTTGGAGCACCAGCATTATTTTCAGCTGCAATTTGCTTGGCTGTGTGCCACTTGATCATCAGAGCAATTCTTGACATCCTCCTCTGACCTCTTTCATCAATAAATTATGTCCACAGGATCTCCTTCTGCTGGATGTTTTTCTTCCATCTCACCATTCTAGGTATACACCGTAGCACAAGAAAACTGCATGAGGTTGACAGTTTTTGAAATACCGGTCCTAGTCTAGAATCGATGACCAGGCTTCTTCAAAGGGGCTCAGATTGCTGGCTTTTCCCATTCTAATATGAATTTATACTGAAACCGATCCATGGAAAGCTTGCTCGTTTGATACATTCCATACATGGAAGGTCCAATCATGAAAGGGCCGGGATCTGTAATAAAGTGACTATTCAGTATACAATATTCCGATTTTTTTATTTCCAAAAGTTCAAAAAGTTTCTTTGCTCTGTTCAATTCCATTTCCCCAGTACGAAACTGAATTCCCAGCAAGAATATACTGATGTAATGTAAATAACCGCTTGAATGAAATGTGTTCATTGTGATTTATACCTAGTGTTTTTGCACGACTGTCAAGACATAACCTGTATCTGACACAATCTTCCCTTCTCAGTCTCCTATCATCTCTTTAGGGTTTCATTACAAGCCTTAACTTGCTAACTAACCTCGTGGTATTTAAACTAAAACTAATTTTTTTAGCCACTGAATACAATTCTTATCACATTCGAAAACATTGTAGAGGATTTCATTCACCTCGATCAACCTTTATTGTTGTTAGCAGTTTATTCGTTCACGACCCTCGGCGACCCTAAAGGCGAGCTCCTTCCATGTTTTTCGGTTTTGCACTGCTTCTTTCAGTTGTTTGATATCCATTCCAGTATCCGTTTTGACGGTATCAGACATCGTGTTCTTGGGCGGCCGGGTCTTCCTTTACATTATCAATTACTCCAGTATGTTCCATACAAGCTCTGAGTTGTGCAGAGCCATTGATCTCTGTAGGGCCATACTGTACTTCCATATTCCACTAATTTCATGTTGGCCGGTATAGATTTTTTTTTTAAATCTTGGATTGATACAGAGTGTAGGGTTAACTAAGGAATAAAACTAAAGTCATTCATTTTTTATGGATTTATCATCTCCCATTGCTTACATAGCACATATATCACTGTGTGAAAATTCAACATTCACATTAGTCTTTATCCCCAATGGGGCTCACAATCTAGAACTGGCCATACATTTGAGATATTGATCGGCCACAATGGGGCAATTGTTTGTCTGTGGGATTGTTTGTACGAACGATTCGATTGGTTAACATATAGAAATAAGCTTAACCCTATCCAATCCAATTTGTATATTGGTTTTCCTAGGGTGGGCTTACTCTTTTTCTGCCATTATACAACGGCGCTATCTGCTGGCTAAAGCAGTACTGCATGAGGTGACACATTGGATAGGCTATAACAGCAGAGAGGCTGGCAATATACAGTAAGAGAACCCCGACGGACGTCTTCCAACATCGGAGCTGTACAGCCTTAAATCATAATGTCTTCAGATGTCAGACAGTGGATTGGAAAGGGTTAATACTCACCTCTTAAAAGTGTCCCGCAGTCTCTCAGTACTGGAGCCCCTTTCAACACTGTGACAAACCCAGAAGAAGCTGGGAGACGTCACGTGCCCAATGAATGGCATGAGACTTCTACCAGATTCAGCTGATGAACGAGCCAATGAACATCAGGGAATATGCTGTGAATGATTGTCATCTGTATGGTGATCAACGAGCGTATTCTCGGGACTAAAGAAGTTTCCAAGGAATTTACCACGGATGTTCATTGTTTTGGAACTAGTAGTGTAATAAAAGCATCACTCCCTTTGAAATCAGTGGGAGGGAAGCCTTCTATTACACCTCCGACTCAGACCTTAATGCATATGTCCAACTCAGCTGCATTGACAGGGGGCCGGAGGATCAGCTGATCATTGGGGACTGCATGCAGCAGATCCCTGCCAATCAACTATTCCGTGAAAACCCCTTTAATGTCCATTTGTCCCCATAGTACCAATCCTCTGTCGCATGTAAACAGCCGTAACGAGCACTCATTGACATGATATATTCTAAGCACTCGTTAAATGGGCAGAGAATCGTCCCATGGTAAATGGCCTTAAACACCAACGCCTCGAAAACTCAACATTAGGAAAGCCTCTTCAGACAGTTGAGGTTTTTATCAGCATCATTTCTTATTTCTGAGTAAAGCATCTTATCAGAAATGAACATACTCAAAGATAAGTCAATTTTATTTCTGGGCAATTGTAATGTTTTTTCAAAAAAATAGGTTACATTCTTACCATACATGACTGAAAGAGTACCTTCAGTGTTCGACCAATTCTTATTGACTTTGTCTGTAGACAGAACACCCTGCCTGTTAATGGGATACACTTTAAGGAATCTTGAACCTCTGGGCGAGACAGGTACACAAGATTTTTTTTTGCACTGTCAAGTGTCAAATACCTCAGAGCATATTTTTGATCTACACGGTGTTTGATTTCCTCTCGAATCCTGATTTTTCAGGACAGGCATTAGCTAGCATGTCCAGGCAAAAACAGGAGAAAGACCATGCATATTTCCATGAGGTCAACAAAACAAGACTGACTTCATTGTATTCGATTATTTTCCTACTGTTTTTTTCTGTAGATTTAGTAATAACATCTAGATGTCGTTATTCTTTTGAAAGGAAGGCAATGTGAAATTTAGTTATGCTTATCTCCCAGTTTTGCTTTATTTTATTACCATTTCTATGCTGGTCTTTATAGAATCTAGTTATTATGTAATATGACACTTGATTAAAGTAAGAATATATTTCATTTTCCAATTAAGGATGTTTCCAACCAAGTTGGCCAAGTAAATACGGCCCTAAAAGGGCAAAAAGTTTGAGTTGCCAAACAAGATCTTTTGCTGACTAAACATTGGATAATTGCCATTATTAGCACTGTGTTGCATTTTCCGAAATCTGAACTGCACAAATATTTAGTGAGGATTCTGCAACGGATTGCGGTGATTTAAGGTCTGTTTAGACTGGCCCTTTATGAGTACAGTGTAGGAAAAGCTCAACGATAAACAATCAAACTATCATTTAATGTTCATGTTCATTGATCGAAGTACTGTAAGACTCATCATTAGTATTGATGCTATTTAGAGATGAGCAAACCTACTCGGACACGCCCATTTTTCGGCTGAGCACCGCGATTTTGGAGTACTTCTGTACTTGGGTGAAAAGATTCGGGGGGCGCAGTGGGTGAGTGGCGGGTTGTAGCGGGGAGTGGGGGCGCCCCGGCGCCCCCCGAATCTTTTCGCCCGAGTACGGAAGTACTCGAAAATTGCGGTGCTCGATCGAGTAATTACTCGAAACGAGTAGATTCGCTCATCTCTAATGCTATTACATGAACCCAATGTAAAAGTAAAAAAAAGATCATCATTAAGCAATGAAACTTTCATTTAACGTAGATTTTCATTGATCCGACCCCCATAAAACTCATCGTTAGTATCAACATGACGGGTAACAATAGATGTTGCTTTTAGTCATGTTTGTACAAGTCATTGCTGTATAGTGTATGGCACCTGGTAAATGTTCTCTAAGGGCTCAGTCACACGGGTGCATCGGCACCCGTTCACCGGCGCCGATGCGCATCGGCGCCCATGTTACTGCAGGAAGGAGACGGCTGTACCTCAAGACGGACGTCTCTCTGCAGCGCCGGGAGAAAGAACATGTGACCGGCTTCATTGCCGGTCATGTGTTCTTTCTTCAGCGCTGCAGAGAGATGTCGGTCTTGAGGTACGGCCGTCTTCCTCCTGCAGTGAGGGCTTAGTCACACGGGCGCACGGCGCCCGTGTATGGGTGCTGATGCACCCGTGTGACTGAGCCCTCATGCAGTAACACAGGCGCCGATGCGCCCGTGTGACTAAGCCCTTATGTGGGATGATTATGAATGAATGAAAAAGACAGTCATACCGTGTAAACCCGGCCAACAACTGGATGACAGGCGATAATTCGCTCGTCGTTTTTTAAATTCACTTAGGGCCCTTTTACATGGGATGACCTGTTGGGTGCAGATGCCTGACAGTCCCTTCCAGCGATGATCATTCCTGTGCTTTTATTTCGAAGCGATCATCCCTCAGTGAATGGAGGCTGAGTGAAGCGGGAATCATTCCAGCCTCCATTCACAGTAAACAGGCAGTTGTTCCTAGATGAACGACTACCTGTTTACACGGGCCGATGGTCATTCAGTTTGTATACCTTCTTAAACTGAATGATGAACGATAAGAGAACGAATTATCATTCGGCATTCAGTCAGTGCATGCATTTAGACTGAACGACAATTGTTAAGATTCTTCCTGGATCACAGGAGTCTGAAAGATTTATCTGCCCGAGTAAAAGGGTCCTTAAAAAGTAGTCATAGATTGCTGAAAAAGTCTCCTGGTATAAAGGCAAGGTCATTTATATTAGAACAACTTGCGAACAAATCTTCCTAGAGACTATCTCTTTCTCTCTATCTCTCTCTCCGCCCTACCGATTTCTCACAGAGCTAATGATTCTTGCTCCGTTTCTTCAGCCAACTATCATTTAGATGCTTCAATTACTTTGCTGGGAGACAAATCGGGGGATAGTTGCTCGGTGTAAAAGTACCCTAAGCCATCTTTAGGCAGCCATAACATTACTTGTCCAGCTGGGAGCATTGTATCAATGAAAAAGTCTGTCAAGGCAGGCCTCAAATGGAAAACCCTCCTCTATGATGTACATAGGTCCTAACGAGGGTTTTCATATGGAGGCAATCTATTTAAGTGAGCTACACATTGCTGGTAGATTTAAAGTCAACGCTTTGGAAGATGTCATCACAGGAAGTCACCTGACCACTGCAGCCAATCAGAGACTAAAGGGTCACGGTTCTGAATTCCTGGCATCACGGTGCCTAGGATGTGAGCACAGATGCCTGAGGAACAGCCAGTGATGCTGCAGTCTCTGATTGCTTGCAATGGTCAGGTGACTTCCATCTTGCAGAACAAACAGTGGGGCTACAGCCCTGGATCCCCACAGTAGAATAGGGGTAAGTCCAACTCTTTTTGTCATTTTAATGCAGTTGACTTGCAGCTATGGTGGAGATGACTGGTAACTGGACAACCCCCTTTAATAAACTATATCTCCCATAGCACTAGACTGCTTTTCCTGGCTACTTGTTGACAGTTACTTTATTTACGATGAGGCGTGTTGAGCAATTCATGCTTATTTTTACTCACGCCGATCATTTCTTTTTATATCACATGCCTCCTTTCCAAAATACTAAGCAAAATATATTAGGAACAGTCCTGTTATAGTCACCATGTTGAGGAAAGGATGACACTGCAGAACCCATGTGATAAATGATGGACTTTTTGTTTTTTCTGTGATAGGCCAAAGTATTGTAATAAGTACATCAAGAACTTCAAGCATCAGCAGCAACTCTCATCGTTCATTACATTTTTTTTGCATGAACTTGACTATTAGGAATTTTCTGTGATTTTCAGTTGATGGTCTTTCCTTAAGCATAGGCCGTTCATGTATGATCAGGGGAGGTCCAGTCCTTGGAGCACCAACAAATCAAGTACAACCATGCATGTACAGTATGTACATCACTTTACCTGATAAACAGTGAGCAGGCATCATGGTCCACTGCATTCTACGGCTCGTTAGACTCTGGGTGGTCTAAATCCTTAATAATACATCTTAGCCTAAGAGTAGGCTATCTGTTGGAAATTCCAGGAGACCCCTTTACATGAACTCATCTTGAGACTTCGAGAGTACATGGAAAATAGAGAGACCAACTAATTACCAATTGGTTTTGTGATGGAAACACAAGTAGCCGTAACTACAGTAAAGTAGGAGTTGTATAATTATATATACTGCCAGATAGATTTTCCATAAAGCAGTAAACTAAGCTAATTTGATTCATGATAAGAAACAGGGGTGGAAAGAATTTTCACCATGTCTTGGTTAGCATAATTAGTTAGACCTTAAAGGGGTTTACTGAGACCCCCACAAATGTAATTGAAGCCAGGGATCACTTTAAAATAATAAAGGAAGGATTATGTAGCTGTTCATTCTGCGACAGATCCAGCGTGCTGCTTTGGTGCTTCCCGACAGTTTTTGTTTTCTAAGGTTGCAATGATGATGTCATAGTCTACCCATATAACCGCTGAGGCCAGTTATTGACTGCAGCGGTCATCTGGGGAGTCCAATGACATCACTGACTACTGATGTAACCGCTGAGGCCAGCTATTGGATGCAGTGGTCACATGGGTAGTCGGTAACACAAACACAGCAGTGTCAAAAGCAAAACTGGTGTGATGCACCATAGCAGCGGTATTGGAACGCATGCCGAGTGAACAGGTGAGCTTTGCTTCTTTTAGATTTATAACATGATCTCTGAATTTAACTACTTCAGGACCATTGAACGACTATAAATGTCCTGCAGTTCTGAAGTGTGCATTGAGTGGGCTCGGGAGCCAGCTGCCAGTAACTGTCATAATGAGAGCGCTAATTGCATCACTTAACTGTTTAAGTTCCGCAGTCAAAGCTGACCCCATATCTAAGCAGTCAATGGGAGGGGAGGACCCATTCCCGCACTCCATCGCGATCGGAGGGTGCCAATACGCTAGCATGGCTCCCACTCCCAGGGTTGCCACACATAGATGCCTATCAACACAGGGTTTGAAAGGCAACATCAAAAATCGCTGTGTGCTGCAATACTGATGTATTGCACGTTATAGTACAATCGATCAAATGATTGCAATTTAAAGTCAAATAAAAGTGCAAAAAAAGATTTAATAAAATGTTTTAACAGTTTTCAAGAAATTATGTATTAAAAGTTCAAAAAATATTAAAAGTGTAAAAAAAAACCCCACTTTTACCATTTTTGCTATAAAAACAAGCAATTAAAGCACCCACATATTTGTTATTGCCATGTACATAAAAGTCTAAACTATTAAAATATAACAATATTTATCTTGCATGGTAAAGGTCATTAAAAAAAAAACAATAGCAGAATCGCGATTTTTTTTTTTCCCCTTTGGAATCCCGACTCCCCAAAAAATTTGAATAAAAAGTGATCAAAAGGATGTATGCACCCCAAAATGGTACTAATAAAAACTACAAATCACTCAGCAAAAATCGAGCCCTCCCGCAGCCCAAGATGAGAAAAAAAAAAAGAATTGATAAAAAGCAATTTTTCTTTAAGAAATAATTTAATTTATCTTTTAAAATAGAAAAACTTTTTAAAAAACTTTACAAATTGGGATCAGCGTAATCGTATGGACCCACAGAACAGAGTTCATATGTCATTTTTACTGCGCCGTGAATAGTAAAAAAGTAAACCCACTAAAATGGCGCGATTGCATTTTTTTTAGATTTGCGCCCACTTAAAAATGTTTTAAAGTTTTTCCGTACTTTACATGGTACATTAAATAGTACGGTTACAACTCGGCCCGCAAAAAAACAAGCACTTATATTGCCATGTCACATGTAAACATAATGGCTCCTGGAAGGAAGGGGCAAAATAAAAAAGTGATAAACCTCTCGTCCTGGGTAATTAATAGAGATCAGCCAGCATACTCACTAAGGACAATTACTCGATCGAGCATTGTCCTTAGCCAGAGGCAACCGCATCCCCTGCATCCTCTATAGTTACACCCCTGTTCTTAGCGAGTACCTCCCGTCTCGGAAGAAAAGGTTCGGCTGCCGACACGAGTGAGCGGTGAGTTGCGGGAGTGAGCAGGGGTGAGCGGGGGGGAGAGAGGGAGAGAGAGATCTCCCCTTCGTTCCCTCCTGCTCTCCCCCGCCGCTCCCCGCCCCCCGCCGGCACCCAAATCTTTTCTTCTAAGCGGGCAGGTACTCGCTAAGGACAATGCTCGCTCGAGTAATTGTCCTTAGTGAGTATGCTCGCTCATCTCTAGTAACTAAATTTCTGTGATTCTCGGAAAACCCTGCAGATTTTTGGGCTGCTTTTCAAGGAATTTGATTTTTGTGTTCTGTTTGTCGTTATAAAGGCTGTGTGCACGTTTCTTACCTGAATCTAAGGAACGTGTTTTTTGTGTTTTATGCACAATCTGAAGTTCAATGAAATATTGAAGGTTTCCTAATTCTACAGTAAGTTGTACATGAACTATAATGGTACAAATATGTAAAAAATAGTCATTCTTTGACTCAGATAACCCTATTTAATACACATTCTGCCTTATGTATTGGGGCTGGATTAACACTGCAATTAATATGCCAAAGCAGGCAATCCCTACAGCCTCCCTCCCATCACTCCACTTACACTTCTCACTTGGCTAAACATTCTTCCTTTCAAGTATTTAAACATTTCCTTTAGAAAAGTTTGCATTTCAGGATTGCCCTGGAACAACTTTCCTCGAGACTCTTGCAGAATGTACACGTAATCGGCATAACTTCTACATTTTGTGATATTTTTTGCCCTCGCAGGTGTATTCCCCAGTAATATACAAAGGAAATTGAGTATCTTATTTTGTCAGGATGACCTGTTTAAACTTGCGCTGCTGTCTGACTTTCAACAGTCTCCCTCCATTGTTTTTTTTTTATAGCTTAAGGGTCTGTTAATATTATTTGAGGAATGCGATTTCTTTTGGCCGTAGGTGACCTGCCCAACTGACAACTGTATTAAACATTGACAACTATGGCTGTTGTAAATCCGATCCATGCCGTCTCAATTTGTCTTGAGTCTTTTGCTGTAAACACTAAGTAACCTTCTTCCATTTTGAGGATTATATTAGTGTCCTTTGTAGGCTATATTGTCTCAGAGTAGTAGGAACTGTTAGATGGACCTTAGGAAAAAAGCAACCCATATCACATCCTTAAAGGGGTTGTCCCGAGGCAGCAAGTGGGTCTATACACTTCTGTATGGCCATAATAATGCACTTTGTAATATACATTGTGCATTAATTATGAGCCATACAGAAGTTATAAAAAGTTTTTTACTTACCTGCTCCGTTGCTAGCGTCCTCGTTCCCATGGAGCCGACTAATTTTCGCCCTCCGATGGCCAAATTAGCCGCGCTTGCGCAGTCCGGGTCTTCTGCAGTCTTCTATGGAGCCGCTCGTGCCAGAGAGCGGCTCCGTGTAGCTCCGCCCCGTCACGTGCCGATTCCAGCCAATCAGGAGGCTGGAATCGGCAGTGGACCGCACAGAAGAGCTGCGGTCCACGAAGACAGAGGATCCCGGCGGCCATCTTCAGCGGTAAGTATTGAAGTCACCGGAGCGCGGGGATTAAGGTAAGCGCTCCGGTAAGCTTCCTTTACTTCCCTGCATCGGGGTTGTCTCGCGCCGAACGGGGGGGGGGTTGAAAAAAAAAAAAAACCGTTTCGGCGCGGGACAACCCCTTTAAGGACTGTTGATATATATGGTCAGCGAAAGTCTGGACATGCCCGTTTAGCTCGTATAATAAGAAGAAAATTGACTTCCAAGTGTGGACCCACTGTGCCAACCAACTAGTTTGACTTTTGCTATTCCTGAGGGAGATATCCTGATGGGTCCCTGGTATTCACCCTTTAACGCCTGTACAGGGATCTGGCCTTCGCAGCGGGGCATCGAGCTGGCCACTACCTTAGTCCTGATGTGGTTGGCAGCTGACCCTCAAACCATGAAACAGTGCGGGCTACGGAGAGAATCCAGAAAGATGATAGGACCGACAGAGTGCAATGATGCAAGTAAGTCCACAAATCCAGGTAGACATTGGGAAGACACCAAAGACAGGAACAGGAGTCCTTTGCTAGATGACAGGCAAACATACACCAATGCTCGGGCAAGGAGGAGGATCCTCAGTTCAGCTAAATAGGGAGGTAATGGCCAATTACTTTGCAGCTGGGTGAGAGCACTGGGGGTGTAACTCCTGCAGTGCTGATGGATAGCACACAGGCTGGGGAGGGTTAACTCCAGCAGTGCTGATGGAAAGTAAAAGACTATTATACAGGAGGAGCAGGGTGATGCTCGCGACTGCCCAGAACAGCAAGGGGTCAGCTGCCCCAGGTAGACGACCTAACAGTGTTAAAGTATTAATGGGGGGCTGCAGTTTTTGGTTAGGGAGACGTTTTCGGCAGTCATTTTGAGCTTCACCATATTCAATTCAGCTCAGGTTTTTCAAATGAGAAGTTGGTCATGTGATCTATCAATCTTTGCTAGAATTGATTTACACTGGAAGTGGCAGTTTTGCCTTATCTTTACTTGTTTAAGAGTTAAGGGTAAAGTTGATAAATTGCGTCTGACCTCCAGGGATTTTTTTATTGATTGTACAACTAAACTTTTGGCTCACTTTATCTATCTGACAGTGCCATTTAAATCCCCAATCAGCTTTGTGGGGTATCGAATAGCCCCAAAGCGATGAGATCAAGAGGTGCTGCTCGGTTGCCATGGCAGTCTGGGGCTTTCTGAACACCCCCAGTGCTGCCATGGCTGATTGCATATCTAGCCATGCTTGTGAAGTGACTTCATAGACTGATTGTCAGACTGTGGTATAATGCAATACTTTGGTCTTACATTATATTGCAGGAGGGATCGCAAGTTCAAGTCCCCTATGAGGACTTAAAAAAATGTAAAAATGAGTTTTAAAAAGGTTTATTAAATATTAGCAAAAATAGAAAGTAAAGTTAAAAAAAACAACCTTTTCCCGTATTTATAATAAAGAAAAAAAAATTGGTATCACTGCGTCCATAAAAGTCAGATGTTTGTCAAAGTAATGCATTATTTATCCCACACAGTGAACGTCATGCAAAAAAAAATTACACAATGTTAGAAATGCTCTCTTTTGGTCACCCCCTCTCCAGGAAAAAATGTAATAAAAATGGCTCAAAAAGTCTTATGTACCAACTGAAACTACAGGATGCCCCACAAAAAACGAGCCCAGACTAAACTATGTTGACAGAAAAATAAAAAGTTATAGTTGTCAGAAGATGGAGGCATAAAATTATTTTATATTTTTCCAAAGATTTTTTTTTAAGTAATACAGCAAAAAAACAAAACTATATAATTTGCAATCATTGTAATCGGACTGACCCATAGAATAACGAAATGATATCCTATTTGCCGCAGTGTGTATGACATAAAAATAAGCCCCTCCCCCCAAAGATGGTTGAATTTCCTTTTTCTTTCCATGTCACTCCACTTAGAAATTTTTTAAAGTTTTTCAGTACAGCATATAGTACAACTCACCCTGCAAATAACCATCTCTCAGACGGCTACACCGATGAAAAAAAATGAAAAAGTGATAAATCTCTGGTCCTGAAGTGGTTAATATAAGCATGTGACATCAATAACTTACTTTTACTTTATGCATAATATTAATTGCACTCTGTATTCTATAAAGGCCAATTTAGTGGCCTTTACAAGACAGATACAAGGTGACAGTGAACATGTAGTTGACAGGACGCTACCCTGGATCTGCCCAAGCATTGGCTACACATAAAGATTTGCACATTTGCTTTCTTCTGAAGTCCGTAGATAGTCTCCTGTTTATAGCTTTTAAGTCCTAGCAACCCACAGAGAGAAATGAGCTAGTTCCCCAGCAAACCATGATGAAAGGACCCTGCTGAGGGTTTTCGGAAGCAGCTGATTGCCCACAAGTGTTGCATGCTTTAACCCAATAAATAATCCCTTGTATTATATAGTATTTTGCATGAATGTCAGCACAGATATACATTCATTAATGGGTTGACTGTGTGGGAATATTATTCTAAGTTAATTTGTATAGTTAAGGGTGAACACCCACTGGCGTTTTTTTTCACTGCGAAATTCGCAGGTTTTTTTTTCTACAGGAGGTCTATGGGACTTGTAATGTTAAAATCGCGATCGTGCGAAATCGCGATTTTGCGCAATCGCGATTTTAGCTTTACAACTCCCATAGCCCAAAGACCCCTGCAGAAAAAAAAAAACGCTGCGAATTTCACAGTAAAAAAACGCTAGTGGGTAGGCGCCCTAAGGGCGCCTACCCACTTGCGATTTTTTTTTCCTTTGCGTTTTGCGTTTTTTCTGAAGAGCAATTAGTATTGAATGTACTCCTGTCCACTTGCGTTTTTTTTTCCGGTCCGTTGCAATTTTTAACATAGGAACTGTCAGTTGCACATGTGTCCTTATTTTTCTCTTAATGCACCCATGAATGTCAATGGAAATTAACGGAAAAGGCGCGAAAATGCCGCAAAAAGCCGCGAAAACCGTGCGGAAAACACTGCGTTTTTCACGCACGAAAATCGCAAATGCCAGTGGGTAGGCGCCCTAAGGGTGAACACCCACTGGCGTTTTTTTCTCCACTGCGCTGTGAGAGTAAAGGTCAGTGCGAGAAAAAAAACGGCATCACACTGGGATATCGCCAGTCTTTCCAATGGGGCCAGCGGCAGCAGCGCTAGCCCCATTGAAAAGAGATGGAGAATGCCGCGGACTTCTGCCACAGCTGTGACAGCTGTGGCAGAAGTCCGCTGCATGCTATCCCATTGCTTTCAATGGGATCGGCACTGCTGCCGATCCCATTGAAAGTACGGCTTTCTGATGATTATCGGGGAAGGGCTTATATTTCAAGCCTTTCCCCGATAATCATTCTGCGGGGTTTGCCAGAAAGCAGTGCTTTCAATGGGATCGGCAGCAGTGCCAATCCCATTGAAAGCAATGGGATAGAATGCCGCAGACTTCTGCCACAGCTGTGACAACTGTGGCAGAAGTCCGCGGCATTCTCCCTATGTTTTCAATGGGGCTAGCGCTGCTGCCGCTGGCCCCGTTGAGAGCACTAGCGATATGCCGGTTCTATTCCGGCGTCTTTCTTGCGCTGCAAGGCGAGAGTTTTCTCGTGCTCTCGCAGCGCAAGAAAGAAAATATCGCCAGTGGGTGTCCACCCTTAGAAGGTCTCTTATGCATTTACTCCATGTAGCAATTAGAGATGAGCGAGCATGCTCGGTTAAGGAAATTACTCGAGCGAGCATCGGTCTTTTCGAGTAACTGCCTACTCGTCCAAAAAGATTCAGGGGGCGGCAGGGGTAAGCTCTCTCTCCCCCTAGTTCCCACCCGCAACCCCCCGCCCCCCGAATCTTTTCATAAAACCATACACACAAAGTAAGACTACTTTTATTCTGGCAAGACATTTCATTACTTTCCGCATTCCTTAAAGGGGTTGTCTCGCGGCAGCAAGTGGGGGTATACACTTCTGTATGGCCATATTAATGCACTTTGTAATGTACATCGTGCATTAAATATGAGTCATACAGAAGTTATTCACTTACCTGCTCCGTTGCTGGCGTCCTCGTCGCCATGGATCCGTGTAATTCTGATGTCTTCTTGCTTTTTTAGACGCGCTTGCGCTGTGCGGTCTTCTTCCTGGTGAATGGGGCCGCTCGTGCCGGAGAGCTGGTCATCGTAGCTCCGCCCCGTCACGTGTGCCGATTCCAGCCAATCAGGAGGCTGGAATCGGCAATGGACCGCACAGAGCCCACGGTGCACCATGGGAGAAGACCCGCGGTGCATCGTGGGTGAAGATCCCGGCGGCCATCTTGGTGAAGGAGGAAGTAGGAAGAAGGAAGACGTCGCAGAGCGGGGATTCGGGTAAGTAATAAAACATTTTTTTTTTTAACACATCCATTGGGATTGTCCTGCGCCGAACAGGGGGCCTATGGAAAAACAAAAAACCCGTTTCGGCGCGAGACAACCCCTTTAAGGGTAAATAAGGAGTGCATTTAGAAGCCGGATGGCTCCTGGTTACAAGAGGCCAGATTCATACAGTATGTTTTTATGCTATTACAAGTTTTGCCACAGTAACCCAATGGGCAAATTTAGTGAATGGGAATCTCCGATGAACAAATTTCATTTCCTAGCAGCCATCTTCTTGTGGTATCAATGTTCTTTTCTAGATATAACTCCAAAACTGCGCCAAAAACTCAACCCCAGGTGGGATCTCGTGTATAATTATTACCTTTTACATACCGCAATGATAGTGAACAACAGTCATTTTTTGGCAGGTCTTGTAAATTTCATTCCAGCGGAAGTGATAATTCCAGACGACAATTACCGCCGCTGTCTGTCTTTTCTTGGGACGACTGGGGTGCATATTATTATTTTTAGATAAACCCTAGTGTTGTAATCACCGCTGTTAACTGCAACGTTACAAGCTTTTACAGCAGGAGTAGACAACCCTGTTAAAGGATGCATGACTTTTTAAATAAAATTTAGTACAGCACTGATCAAACACAGTGACCGGCAGAATACACAATTACATGCAGTGACTGATAGATGACATTGTTTTAAATTGGAGTCATTCTCTCTTCTCATTTGACCCAGACCACCATGAATGCTTCTTCCAGCCATGATTTTCCATATTGGCGGCAAACTGCTAGTCATCTTGGGTTCCTTGATTTCCAACGTCCTCTGCACCTTGTCACTCCCCATCTTGCAGCTACCCCTAAGACTATGCATGCTGTGCTGCCCAGTGTTCTCAAATGCAGTACTGCAAAGATAATAGTGACGTAATTAAAGTTACCCCGAAAAACAATATTGTCATTCAGATAGTGCCTCTCAAAATGACTGTGAACAGAAACTGCCCCCACCTTAATTACTATCATAAGTAGTGTCCCAGAAAGTACTCATAGTGCCCCTCAGAGTACCCTTGAAATAGCACCCCCAAGCAGAGTGCCTAACCCTGTGTACAAAGAAAAAGGAAAAAAAACGTTATCACATTCACACATTCGACACATTGGTGCAGGCTATATATGAACAGTCTGCAGGACAGCAGGGGCAGGCATGCTGACATCATCAAGCCTGCCCACGCTGGAGAACTGCCTCCTATCTATCTATCTATCTATCTATCTATCTATCTATCTATCTATCTATCTATCTATCTATCTATCTATCTATCTATCTATCTATCTATCACATATCTATATCCATCCATCTCATACAGTATCTATTGATCCCAAGGACCCAGTAAGTAAACAATATAGTTAATATTAACCATATTTCAGTATCTAGCCCCAGTAGTGTTGACCGTGTGTCTGAGCTTACAGCAGGGGCGTAACTAAAGGCTCAGGTGCCCTGATGCAAAACGTGACCTGGGCCCCCCCCTCTATCTGTATCTGTACCCGTACCCATACCTAAACCATGCTGCACAGAGACATAACTTGAAGCTTCTGGGCTCCAATGCAAAACTGGCAAGAGGGCCCCCAACTATAATGCTCTATACATAGTACTGGGTTCCCTATATGGAGAAGAGAGGCCTTATGGGCCCCCTAAGGCTCCTGGGCCCGGGTGCAACCGCATCCCCTGCACCCTCTATAGTTACGCCCCTGGCTTACAGTATACTTGTACAAGTCTACACTTGCTCTGCGTACATTGCCTTGCATGCGGAGCCATGTTTCTCCATGAGGTCTCTAATATTCGGCTTATTTAGCAGTGTTTTAGACTGATTACAGTAGAGATGTGACATTAATATTAGGCAGATAGTGCGCTGTACTTGGCTCTCTTGGCAGTTGCACTGAACCTGTCTTCAAAACTAATGAGGGAAAATGTTTGAGTCAGTGTATGAGAAGAGTTAGCAGCAAGTAAACTGTTAGTGCAACAAGGACTTGGCAGACTCTTTCTGTGCTCTAAGACGTTTCTTCCGTAGCCTATAAGTTATAACTCAGCTGCTTTCCGTCTTGGTTTGATTGGTTAATGAGATCTGCGGATTATGCGGTTTTCCTTTGTTTGGTTAAAAAGAAAATGTATTCCTGAAGTACTAATCTGACAGAATTATTACTATTTCCATCCAGAACATTGAAGGAATACAGGCCGAGGGCCCACCGCACTATAGGGAAACAATGAGTTGCAGTATTGTACATACTTGAGATTGAGTTAAAGGAGCGGTCTGGGGGGAAAAAATTGAATCGAAATCTGCTGAACGCTGTATAAAAACGTAGAAGTCATACTGATCATCTGATCACCCGCAATTTCTGCCCCAGTGATGCACAGTCCACCTCTGCACTCTTCCTCCCACTTCAGCGATGACGTCCCGTCCCAGCGATATGTGACCGTTGCAGCTAAATACTGGCTGATCGTGAGCTGGTGATTGGCTACAGTGGTCACATGACCCTGTAACAGGACGTGCAGTGGGGGACCAGGCACTGTTGGAACGGTGATGGGGTTAGGTTTGACTTTTCAAAGATTTTTATGCAGTTCTAAGGAGATTTCAGTTAAATGTTTACGCCCCAGACCACCCCTATAACAAAGGAAGAACAGTACAGTCAAGTGTACCAAAAAAGCTAAAAGAGAATAAAGTATTTAGGATATTTGATTTATACTGTGCTTCCCCCAAAATAAGACAGGGTCTTATATTAATCTTTGCTCCAAAATATTTATTTTTTACATGTATAGCTGCCTGGACACCATTTAAAAATCATGCTAGGGCTTATTTTCAGGGTAGGTCTTATTTACAGGGAAACGGGGTAGGGTATCATCATATAGAGCAGTTGTATTGACAGTTAGATATTCTAGAAAGTTCTGCCCATAGTTGTCAGATCTTATCATACCGGTCTCTGCAGTCCATTCCAAAAGCGTCAATTTTCTCCCTAGTCATAGTCTATAGTCTACTACTGCTCTGAGAGAGCTGCCAACCTCTCGTTTTGGTCTTTATGAGTTCTAGCTGTCAGCAAAAAAGTTTGTAAAAGTTTCAAGGGTTGTCCACTTGTCGGATGACTATTTAATTATAGGTGCACGTGTTAAAAACAATAAAATTGGCGGTGCTTACCAGTCTTCTCCGCCACCGATCCAGCACTGTAGCCTCGCTGTCCTCCTGGTCTTTGTTTAGGAACAGCCACCACTTGAATGATGCAGCCAATCAGCAGCCACAGCAGTCAGACTCTATTCTCCGGCATCTGAGAGATAATACCAGAAAAATATCAGTGTCATCTGACCTCGGCGGCCTCTGATTGGTTGTAAGGGTCAGGTGGTGGCCCTTCCTTAAGAAAGATCGGGAGGACCACAAGGATGCAGCACTGGATCGCCAGGAGATGGGACAGGTAACATAGTAACATAGTTCGTTAGGCCGAATGAAGACAATGTCCATCTAGTCCAGTCTGTCTATCCTCCTGTGTTGATCCAGAGGAAGGCAGAAAACCCCAAGAGCAGGTAAGTACAGCTGATTTTGATATTTTAACACATGCACTTACAATTTAAAAATTACCGGATAACCACTTTAAAGGTGGCTTAATAGACCCGGTTTGGTTTCAGCCCCAGGGGGAAAATTTGCGGGAATTTATGGAAAGGTCAATTAAAAATCTTGTTAGCAATTCTGGAGATAGTTGACCGAAAGGCCATCACTACCAGGCAGGGCCAAGGGGATAACCTTTAGATGACACTTATTTTTCAACTATGGAAACCAAATGCTGAAACACTTCAAAGTTTTTGTAATCTACCTGATAATATAAATATACAGTAAAGTGCAAAAAGTTCAGGCAGGTGTGGAAAAAATGCTGCAAAGTAAGAATGCATTTTGCCGCTGTATGAGCCGGCGCATAGCAGCAATTTTTCACTGCCATGACAGCATATCACACACATGCTGTCAGGCGCAATTGCGCGGTCTAAATTGTTTTTTTTTTATTTTTCGCTCTGTGGCTTAGTGACATTGCATATAAACGCCACACATATGCAAATTAATTGTGTATGTACAGCATTTATTACTCGCTCATAGAGAACAATGGGATTCTATTGCACATACTACCCGGAAAAATAGAATAGGCATGTACTATGCTACTAAATTATGCTCGTGCGAGCCTGCTCTTAGGGCTCACTCACACAAGCATATTTTGACTACATATTACATGCGCATTTTTTATGCATGTTACGACTTATTTAGATGACTGTATGTGCAAAATACTTGCCGCAATATTTGTACATGAGCATGCAACACAGCCCTTTCATGGATTAAATGACTAATAAGCCTAATGAAATCCCCTTGCGTACCTGCGCACCTCCCATAGACTTCTATGGGGCCTTTGCTACAAAAAACACAGGAAAATAGAGCCAGTACTATTGTCACGAGCTTGCTTCTGGTGCTGTATTTATGTTGTGAGCTTGCTTCTGGTGCTGTATTTATGCTGTGAGCTTGCTTCTGGTGCTGTATTTATGTTGTGAGCTTGCTTCTGGTGCTGTATTTATGTTATGAGCTTGGTTCTGGTGCTGTATTTATGTATCAATCCTGGCTCTGCTGCTGCAGTTAATATATGAACTTGCTTCCAGTGCTGTGTTTCTGTAACAAACTTGGTTTTAGAGCTACATTTATGTTACAGCTGGCGGAGGTAAACAGGATGAGAATGAACCGCTATTCATGAGCCAATGCTGTTTTCTTGCCCCCAAGCTAAAATTTGCCAGCCAGCCTCTGGTGGGGGGCTCCAGTTGTGTGAACAGCCCCGGGCGTTTGGTCTCCACTGCCTGGAATGATGCCAAAAGGACCATGTGTTTCACTTCCAG